>NC_135272.1:3632500-3767500 GCF_051311805.1 Agelaius phoeniceus | reverse complement strand
TTTGTACAGTTCCTTGGTGGCATCCCTTATGTGCAGCTCCTTGAACACCACCCAGTCTCTCTTTTTCGCCTCCTCAATAAGCCTCTCGCCAATGCGATTGTGCCTCTTGATTCTGGCATCCCTTGTCACTGGGCAGAAGCCGATGATGTGGCCGCGGGTCTCAAGGTCCGCCTCGCAGTGTCTACAAAACTTAACACAGTTATCTCCCCTCCCCCGCGCGAGAAATTCCCTCGTGGGATAAACATTGGCCCTGAGCTGTAAAGCAGTGAGGAGTTTCCTGTGAGGTATGCATCTATAATATTGAAGCCAATTATTACTAATTGTGTCCCCCTTAAAATTTTTTACTCCACGGCCTTGGGATTCCAATTTTGTCCACTTTTTAAACTCCTTTCTCCTCCAATCACATGGTTTGGGGAACTTACTTTTAGGGTTCGGTGCTTCCCACTCCAAAAGTGTTTCTGCAGTCGCGGGTGGTACAGACGCCGGTAGTGCGTCCCAAATTGACGGCATCGCCGCTCTCTTCCCTCCAGCTTGAATCCATAGTTTCTCATACATCTTCTCCATCTCAGCTTTCTCCAGGAAGGCCTTCATCGTCTCGTCCGGAGACTGTGCAATGTGATGCAGTCTCTGTGCCTGCACACTGGGAATCAGTCCTGCCAATTTGATGACGCCCAAACCGCTGTCCCTTGTGCTCGAGTACAAGATGGCATCACCCGTGCACGGAGGCAGGTGCATCCAGTCCTTAACCGCTGTTCGGATCTTCAGGTCAAGGGCTTCAAGGGCCCCTGCTTTCATCTCTGAGTGGTCAGCCAGGTAGGTCAGTCGAGGAATGGTGTATGTTTTGAGGATATCGAGTTTTTGCAGAGGTTTAAGTGGGGCTCGGTCAATGCGTTCGAGCCAGACGTCTAGTTTTGTGGAAAGGTCGGTTTTTGCAAACCCAGTCCAGGGGTCGATCTGCAGGCCAAGGTATTTCTCCGATTCCCCGGGGTTAATCATGTTCAGGGGTGTGCTGTTGATGCTCCATGCAGCGCAGTTGTTGACGGTGTAGGAGTCTTTTGTGGGCTTGATGTAGAAGCTGTGGCACTTTTGTCCCTGCGTTTTGAGACCTGTGAGATCGCAAAAGGTCTCTAGTATCTTGATGTTCACGTTCATGTTCTACCAGGAGTCGCTCAACAAGACCAGATCATCAGCAAATGCCATGGCAGTTATCGTATGCTCTCCACGATGGAATCCTTTGCCACTCCCTTCCAGCTTGCACAACAGGGGGTCCATTGCCAGATTGAATAGAAGGGGTGACAGTGGATCACCCTGCTTCACTCCAACCCAGATCTGGATTTTGTCTGTGTGCGTGTTCTTCTTGACGGTGACATACGTACTGATGTCCTTGTACATATTGTCCACCAGTCCGACGACGCGGGGATCCACTCTCCGTTGCTGTAAAACGTGTAAGATGTGCTGGTGGCTCACGGGGTCAAAAGCCTTAGCAATGTCCACGAATATAACACCCAGTGGTCTATGTTCATTTTTGGCAGTCCGAATTATAGTTTGCAGGAGCTTCAGGTTCTCAGAACATCCCGCCGCACTGATGAAACCTCTCTGCCTTGGGTTGAGGGGGCACGCCTTAGTCATCCTCGCCGTCACGATCCTGGAGAACAGCCTCAGCAAGATGGAACCAATCATGATGGGTCTCCAGTTGTTGATGTCTTTTAGGCGCTCCGGTTTTGTCGATTTGGGGATCAAAACAGTCCTGCACCCCCTCACCATGTCTGGGATGTCACCAGATGTTAACCACAGGTCGAAGAGCTCAGCAGTCTGGGCATACCCAGGATCCATCTTCCTGATGTCCCCAAGGGCAATCCCATCTGGACCTGGTGCCGAGCCCTTGCTCATTTCCCGCACATTCTTTTCAATTTCTTTGGCCGTAATTAAGTCCCTGAAGACCTTATGGTGGGCCTTCCCTTTAATTTCAAAGTCTCCAAAGACTCTCAAGTCTCACACCAAACTGTCCAGGTGTTTCCCATCTGGCCTTGAATACCGAATAAATTTCACTGGCCATCTGGCCTTGAATACCAAATAAATACCGTGATACATCACAGGACAGACATTCGATGTCGTCCAAAATGATCTTCGCTAATTTCCCCATCTAGATGGAATAAACGCTGAAAGCGGAGGTAGTTACCTCTTTTGATCGCTCTGTCCTTCATCCACTTCTGAAACTGTTTTCTTGGCTGCTCCTCCCGAGTTTCCTTTTTGCTTTTCCCCCGGAGTGCTGTTCTTATTTGGCTCACTGATTCCAGGCAACCAAAGCAGTCCTGCGCTGTCTGATTGAGCAGTGGTCGCACCTTTTGGCCTTCTAATAACTGTTCAAATGCTCTGGGGAAGTTGTTAATTGTCCCCTCTGATAAACGTTCTTTGATCCTTTTCTGATAACGAGCCTGCAGTCGCCCTGCCCTCTGCTGGCCAACGGTTTCCCGGAGACCGTTATCCCTATCAAAGTGGTGTCCAGATGTCTCTATTGTTCCCTTCTCAGCAGCTGGTCCTCCCGGCTGGTGGTTCCCCCCAAGTCCATTGTTCACAGTTCCTGCCTGGGATTGATGACTTGACCCAGGTTCTGATTTCAAGTTCCCAGCTGCTCCCCCACCCACTCCATTCTTCCTGAGCAGTATTCTCCTTTTATCACTAATCTGCTTAGCTGTTTTGGTTGTTAAGTGTTCCGATATGAGCTTATTAATGTTTTTGTGACTCTCGAACTGTACCTGCAGCTTGACAAGTAGATCTTCCTCCTCCTTTGTCCAGCATCTTTTGTGGGCTCCTCGGTTTGATGTTTCTTTCGGTTGGAAAGCATCAATCCTCTCCTGGTTTCTAACCAGTGGATGTGCCAATCTTTTGTGTTGTCCTAGGCCAATTTTAGTCATAAAATCTCTACTGCATACCTCACATATCCACTCTCCCACTGGAGGTCCCGCATCCTTCGGACCCTTGCACTTTGCAAAATGACAAACAGTACTGTGATGGTTAAAATCCTCCCTCCCACACTAGGCACACCGAAAGCACACCCTCTTCCTCCCATGAGACCCCTTAAGGTGTTCAATTAGGGCCAACATCGAGTTGACCTGGGTACCACAGCAAGGACATGGTGGATTTTTGTCAGGAACAGTCACCTTCACGATGTCATCCGGTGCTTGTTCACTGCGGACCTCAGGCACTGGAGGCAATGCCTCTGGTGTACCCTCTTCCCCCTTCCCACTGCCTCCCTTCTCAAGTACATTCTGATCATCGTCCTTAGGGGGACTAGGATTTAAGTCGTCCCCCTCACTCAGTTGTGGTGTAGGCTGTTCAAACACCTCAGGAAACCCGTTCAACACCCCCCCATTAACAGAAACATGAACCACCCCCTGTACATGCTCCTGCAGATCTGACCTATACAGTTCTAAAGAAAAATTCACCAGCAAGCCCAATTTATTTTCTGTCAATTTGGTGGTTGTAGATGTTACAAAATCATCTCAGGAGGTCTGAGTGCCCACTGATACCCTAGTAAGGTTTAACGGCCACCCCCAGTTTCCTCCTCCGAGGAACGGATTTGGATTTGGAATAGCTGAGTCATGACCGGATTCAACATCGGGAATGGATTGGGTGGTCAGCCCACCTCCGAATGCGTCGCCCCTGTCCGACCGGGGGGCCAGGTTTCAGGTAGTAAGCCTAACGACTTAGACCAAGAAACTTGTTTCACCGAAATTTGGAAGGAACTGTTGGGCTGGTGAGTCCCAACGGCTCCCAGACTGGGGCAGAGATCGACTTAGTCACCCTGTTAAGGGCTTACCAGTGGGACCACGAGGAGGTGCGATCTCTGCAGCTATGCCCAGTTGTAATTAGACCTTCTCCAGCCCTCACGCACATCATAATTAGATGACGACACATTTGGCATTAAGAGAGTCATAGTTACTCCCGCCGTTTACCCGCGCTTCATTGAATTTCTTCACTTTGACATTCAGAGCACTGGGCAGAAATCACATCGCGTGAACACCCGCCTCGGGCCTTCGCGATGCTTTGTTTTAATTAAACAGTCGGATTCCCCTGGTCCGCACCAGTTCTAAGCCGGCTGCTAGGCACCGGCCGAGGCAGGGCACCGGCCCGGGGGACCCCCCCGGGGACCTTCCCCCACGCGAACCGCTTGGCCGACGCTGACCATGGCCGTGCGCGCACCGGCCGTGCGCTCTGGGGACCCCGCTGGCAGGAACCGATGGGGCGGTGGCGCGCGACGACGACGGCACCGGCCGCCGCTGGGGCTCCGGCCGCAGCAAGGTGGACGGCAGGCGGAGGCGGGGGCAGGCGGTGCCCGCCGCAGCAGGGGCGATCCATGGGAAGGGCCCGGCACGCGTCTAGAGTCGCCGCCGCGCGCGCGCCCCAGCGCCCGGGCGGGCCGCGCGGAGCGCACTCACCCACGCGCAGCGCCTCGTCCAGGCGCGACAAGCGCCCCGGGATCCCACCTCGGCCAGCACACGCCGGCCCTCACCTTCATTGCGCCGCGGGCTTTCAACGACGGCCCCCGACTTGTGCACGTGCTAGACTCCTTGGTCCGTGTTTCAAGACGGGTCGGGTGGGTAGCCGACATTGCCACAGACCCCGGGCACCCGAGTGAGGCCCATCAAGCTCGGCCTGGCGGTGCCGCGCGGTCGGGGTATTCTGAGGACAGTTCGCCCCGGTCGACTGCAGCGCCAGGGGCCGGCAGGCCCAGCCCCCGCACCCTCGCACGAAACGCCGCGCTGCGAGGACACCGCCCCCGCCCCCCCCCCCCAGGAGGGAGAGGGGGGGAAAGTGATGCCCCCTGCCCCGGCGCCACCGACGGGGGAGGAGGAGGGCGCGGCGGCGGTCCTCTCCCTCAGCCCCGGGATTCAGCAAGACCTGCTTCCCGGGGGCTGTAACACCCGCCACCGCTCGCGCGGCGCCAGGCAACCTGCCCGCCGGAGGCCTTCCCAGACGACCCGGAGCTGGGCGTGGCACACCGCCGTGGAGGAAATGCGCCCGGCCAGGGCCGGCCGCCGACCGGGCGGGGTGGTCCCCGCACTGGCCCGCCCCCCCCAGCTTGCTCCCACGGATGGGGTTCGCCCGGGGGACGGAGGGGAGGCGGAGGCGAGGATCTGCCGAACCCGCGCCGTCCGACCGCAACTCGCCGGGTTGAATCCTCCGGGTGGAATGCGTGGGCCCTACCCGTTTACCTCTTAATGGTTTCACGCCCTCTTGAACTCTCTCTTCAAAGTTCTTTTCAACTTTCCCTTACGGTACTTGTTGGCTATCGGTCTTGTGCCGGTATTTAGCCTTAGATGGAGTTTATGACCTGCTTTGGGCTGCATTCCCAAGCAACCCAACTCCGAGAAGCCCCGGGCCCGAAGCGCCGGGGGGCCGCTACCGGCCTTACACCGTCCGCGGGCTGCAGCCTCGATCACAAGGACTTGGGTCCCCCAAGAGCGCTGCCGGGGAGGGGGGGCTTCTGTACGCCACATGTCCCGCGCCCCACCGCGGGGCGGGGATTTGGCACTGGGCTTTTGCCTCTTTGCTCGCTGTGACTGAGGGAATCCTTGTTAGTTTCTTTTCCTCCGCTGACAAATATCCTTAAATTCAGCAGGTCACCACGTCTGATCTGAGGTTGTAAGCCCAAAGCTCGGCCACGCCGCAGACGGGGGTGTGTGCGGAGATGGCCGCCTTGTCTCCCTCGCCTGCTACGCCTCCCGCCCCCCTCTTCTCCGCGCTCCCGGAGGGAGCTGGAGAGAGAGAACGTGCGCAAGCGAGCCATGAGGAGATGGAGAACCCCATCCCGGAGACGAGAACCAAAAAAGGGAGCGCGGCAGAGACGGCCCCACGCGGGAGGACAAGCCGGGCGGCGGCGGGCGCGACGGCCTTGGTGGGGAGAGAGAGAGGAGTGATGGCGCCCCTCGGCGCGCCCCGAGACCGCAACAGAGGAGGAGGGGGCGGGCGAAGGGAGGAGGGGGTCGGAACCCCCGTCCCCGGTGCTCTCGCTCTCGCGTGCAGCAGCATGGCACGGTACCGCCGCGGTACCCGCCTGCAGACAGCTGCCCGTGCTGGGGGGAGGCCAGGGGCGAGGCCCGCGCCTCGCCTCCCCTTCTCGCCCTCCTCTCTCTTTATCTCGGCCCTCGACGGCGCATTTCGATGCCGTCTCTCGCTGTCCCCAGGCCGCTGCGCCACCGCATCCGCGGCACGGTCCCGGCAAGGACGAGCTCCGCCCCAGCAGCTCGCTGCATTTAGGGGGACGAAGGCCCTGCGCGGTGAGGACGACAACAATGACCGCGACGACGACAACGACGCCCACTGGGCCGCAGGGAAGGGATCGAGGCCACCTAGGGAAACGTTTCCCTCGCCGAACCCCTGACCGCCTTCCCGCCGGGAACTGGCGGGATGCCGCCGCCGCCACCGCCACCGCCGCCCACCGCGGGCAACTGGCCTGCGAGGCAACCCCAGCTGCGCTGCCAGGGTGGCCCCCGGACGGCGATTGATCGTCAAGTGATGCTCAGACAGGCGTAGCCCTGGGAGGAACCCGGGGTCGCAAGTGCGTTCGAAGTGTCGATGGTCAATGTGTCCTGCAATTCACATTAATTCTCACAGCTAGCTGCGTTCTTCATTGATGCACGAGCCAAGCCATCCACCGCTAAGACTCGTCTGCCTTTCGGGCACCGCTCATGCCGAGCGGCCCTTTTTTTGTTACTCTGGCGCCGAGGACGCATGGGCGTGCGCCTGGCTTCGACCATACAAGCACACAGAAATGGAAGGGGAAAAAAAAAAAACTGGAGACCCACACTCCGATGGCCAGCCCAGAGGCAGGGGAGCCCGCGCCGCCGACCGCCTCCCCCTGCAAGCGGAGATGCCGACCTCACAAACGCCGTCATTCAAAGGCGGCCCAGGCGCCCGGGCTCGGCCCGGCCTCCGTGCGGAGTGCCACGCAGGACGCGCCGGAACGCGGGAGGGCACGGCGGCCCGCCCGCTTCTCGCTTTGATGGCATGACACGCACAACACACATGGCTCGCAGCTGGGGGCGTGCAGCCATCGTCCGCCGCACACAGTGGCTCTCCCTCGGCCCCCGACGCCGCGGGCCTCACGGAGCGCCGCCGTGCCACTGTGCGGCCAGCTTTTCTCTTCCCCCACAGCACGGCCTTTCCCCCGGGCTCGAGATGGCACGCAACAACGACCAGCCCCCACCGGTGCGCCTCCCGCGGGACTGCTCCCCTGCCGGGCAGGTGAGCGACTGGCGGATGCACTCCGCCGCCAGCCCTGCAGGCAGGTGCCACCGAGACCAAAACCAGTGTCACCAGCGCCCGGGGCGGGCTGGACAGCAGACCCCGTCGCCGCTAGAGCCGCACTCCCAGGACCGCCACCGCCGCGTCGCACCGCCAGGGCCCCTTCCCTCAGGCACACGCCCAGCGGAAGGTGGTACGGCACTGAGCCGGGGGGCAACACCCGCTCTCCTCGTTTGCACGCGGAGACCAGGCGGGGAGAAGCGCCCCCGTGGCTGCCCCGTACGCCTTCCTGCGGCCCACACGCGGCTGGGAAGGGCGATGGAGGACGCGACAAGCGGGGCCCAGGACGGGACTGCGGCCGGGCGATGGCGGGTGCCTTCCAGCTGACCATCCCTGCAGGGAGGGACACCCGTCGAGCGGTGCCGCCGCCGCCGCTCGGCATGGGGTCGCCCGCGCTCGCGGGCCTCAGCTGCTGGATGGCCCGCATAGCTCTTGCCCCCCCATGAGCGGGCGGTTGAGCCAGGGGACGGCCGGCGGACGACAGTGTGGCCAGTGGGCATTCGAGGAGAAAAGGCTTTTGAGGGGAGGAGAGGCGCCGGACGCGCCAGACGCAGCGCCGTGCGCGCCAGAGACCGCGGCAGCGGGCCGAGGAGAGAGAGCGCAGGCGGGCCCAGGTGGCCGCGACCCCGCGGCTGAGGAAGGGCAGAGAGAACGTGCTCTCTGCCGGCGTCGCTTGCTACGACGAGGCGAGCGGGTCGACCCCCACGGCCGACAGCACGCCGCGGCCTCTCCGCCAAGGATGGGCCGCGGAGGGGGGGGGGGGGCAGGGCGCCCCTCCCCAGCGCGGCACAGTTAAACCCCACGGCCTGTGGAGGGACAACAACGGCGACGGAGGATTACGGCTGGTGACGATGGGACAACCACTGCAGGGGATGGCGGGATTAGCTGCTCCCCACCCCGCAGTGGCGCCCCACACGGCCACCGCGTGGCACGCCTGCTGCCACCGCCGCCGGCACCGCTGCCGCCACGGCAGGCCACGCCGAGCCGCCCAAATCTTTAAACCACTGCCCGGCCCCGCCGGCCCCTTTTGGCAAACCCGCAGCATTTGACGACGCGGAGGGAAAAAACCTGGGGGGGACCGCCGAGGTGCGGAGCACTAGGTACCTTGCCCTGGGGCGAGGGAAACGACCTGCATGGCCCCGCCGGGTTGCCTCCGCCGCTGCCGCCCTCGGGGGAGCGTCCACCGGCGGGGGCACGCCCGACATCTGCCGCCACCACCGCCACGTCCTTCTCAGGGCCCGGGGTTTCCCTCAGCAGCCAGGCGCTGCGCAACCGAGAGGACCAGCATGGCTCAGGCTGCCCCACCAGCGCGGGGGACGCGGGCCCGACCACCGAGCACACTTCAGGTGCGCACGTGCACGCGCGGCACGAAGCGCAGCCCGGAACACCCAGAGCCCTCGGCCCTTGGAGTTCCTCTGCCACACACGAGAGGGGGGCCACTCAGCCCGAAAGCGGGGAACTCTGCCAGCCGGCAAAAGCCCCGCTCCCCGGTGCGGGAAGGGCTGGAAGAGCCGCCTGCTCCGAGCCCCGAAGGCGCACACGCCACCCGGCTCCCTCGCCCTTTCCACCTCGGCCGCTGAAAGGTGCCACGGCCGGATGGACAGCCGTCGCTCGATGGGCGAAGCAGTGACAGAAGGGACGGGCGTGCCTTCGGGAGGGGCCGTGCTGAGCACCCCTCCCTCCCAGCACCCGGGTGGCTTTCTCATGCACACACCGAGGAGAGCCAAGCTCGGGAGAACTCGGGCCGTGCCACGGCGCGCGCACATGCCACGCCGGCGACCGGCGTTCGGCGGTGCCGGCCGTGGCAGCGAGAGGCTCAGGAGCCCGCGGCCGCGCCCCCGCTCTCCGGCAGGGATGGACCGGCGGCAGACCGGTGCAAGACCAGGGTGGGGGGGGGCTGGTGTGGGGGGCGGGGGGGCAAGCCGCCGCTACGGCGGCCAGCGTGCCATGCTTCTAGGCCCGGCCATGACGCGCGGTGTAGCGCGGGGAGAGCCCCGCCCGTGCGCACCGTGGTGGGCGCGCGTGGCACGCTTCGCCGCACTGAGTGGCTTTTTCCCCCTCTCCCGCTTCTGACCCCCAGCGCCCGGAGGTGCCGCGCGCCTCCGGTCTCTCTGATTCCCCGTCAGCTGTGGTCATCATAGTAGGCACAGACAGTACCATTGAAAGTTGATAGGGCAGACATTCGAATGGGTCGTCGCCGCTGCGGGGGCGTGCGATCGGCTCGAGGTTATCTAGAGTCACCAAAGCTGCTGGGCGGGCCCGGGTTGGTTTTGGTCTGATAAATGCACGCGTCCCCGGAGGTCGGCGCTCGTCGGCATGTATTAGCTCTAGAATTACCACAGTTATGCAAGGAGCGGGAGAGGAGCGACCAAAGGAACCACAACTGATTTAATGAGCCATTCGCAGTTTCACTGTACCTCCCATGTGTACTTAGACATGCATGGCTTAAGCTTTGAGAGAAGCATATGCTACTGGCAGGATCAACCATGTAGCCGCCGCCCAAGGCGGCGCTGCGAAGCGTCGCGTGAGCGCCTGGACGGAGCGCCTGGACGGAGCGCCCGGACGCGCCCAGCCTGCCGGCGAACTTGCCCCGCGCCAAATCCCGACCGCCCCGGGCTCCTTTTGCTGCTCTGACCCGCGGGAGCAGCATCGCGGACAAAGACATGGCAGCGGGCGGCGGCATGGCGGTGACAGGTGCCGGCGGCAGCGACGGCGGCCGGCCACATCGCGGCCCGGTGTTGCCTGGGATGGGGAACGGCGCCACGCGCGAGAGATGCCCCTCGGTGACGGCCGACCCCAGCGGCCGGCCCTTCCCGCGACGCCGCGGGCAAGGAGCCGGGACCGCTGCACAGCTTTTCGCCACTCGAATGGAGCGCGAGGCTTCATCTCTCTCTCTCTCTCGCGGTTTTTTTCCAGGGGCCCGCGCCCTGGTTCGAGACTCGGCCTCGAGCTCAAAATGGACGCGGACGGTGCACGGAACAGGGCTTGGCCGGGGCTGACCCGCCCCCCCACACAAGCCGAGAAAAACCCGCCTGCCGAAAGGTCGCTCACAGGGAGCGAACACTGTCCCGGCGCGTCCCCCCACCGGGCCGCACGGAAAGCATCGGATGTGCTAAAGGAGGCAGCGACCCGACGAGGCGGGTGCAGCCCGGACACCGAGGCCCCTTTACAGCCGGGGCGGCTCGCTCTGCAGCAGGCGGCGGAACGGCAAAGGAGCGCGCGGACCAGGCTCTGTTCCGCCCGCGCCGTATCGGGTTCGAGCACTTTATCTCTCTCTCTTGTCTCTCCTGCCTCTCTCCCTTCTCGCGGCTCAGCTCCAGCCGCAGCGCCGCCCGGCGCTGCTTGCGGCCGGCACCCACATGGGCGCTACCCGGACCAGGGCCAGCACCTCACGTGGTTTTTTAAAGACACCTGAAAGCTCGCGGGGCCACACGGCCGTCACACAGCTCGGGACGGTAAAGACGCCCTTCCCCAGGCCATCGGGAGGGGCGACACCTCGCCTGCGACGGAAAGTGAATTGGAAAGGAGACCGCCCTGCCCGAGCACCGGACCCCCCCCGCTGTGGCTTCCCCGTGACAGAGAAGCCTTGGAAGGAGAGCCAGCCTGCCGGGGGCCCTCTCCGACGCCACCTGAAAAGCCACATCAATCAGGCGCGGCTCTGGGAAGGAGCTGCGCCAACGGTGACCAGGGCCCCACGGCCACGGTCCGGGGACAATGGCGACGGCTGCCCAGCAATGCTGCGGATCGCATCGCTCGCGGCAGCAGAGGAGCGCGGGGGGTGTGCCGCCACCCGTCCGCGGCCAACAACGGCTTCCCTTTCGGCTAGGCAACGGCGGGACTGGACCGGCCCCTGCCGAGCCAGGAGGGGATTCAGCGGCCCTCCCACCCCTTCCGGCCCAGGGAAACCGGCCGAGCGTGCGAGAAAAAGTTCCACCAATTTGGCGCCACGGGCCACCAGCTTTCACCCGGCCTCGCGGCGGTCGGCTTTCCCTTCTGGAAAAAAAAGCCGGGGGACGGCACGACAAAAAAGGCACACGGATGCACGTTTGCAACAACCCGTGCTAGCCACGGGGGCCGCGGGGCCGGGGACCCGGGGCGGGGGCCTCACTACCCCCCCACGATGGACCCACCGGCATCCCGCTCGCGCCTTCGTCACAACGCTTCTCGGTGCCGCAGCTTAGGGCCGCGAGAGAAAAATAAAAAGGCCCGCGGAGGCCTGGCGGGCGCCCCCCAACTACACTGGCCTCAACAAAAAGCAATGGACCCAGCGCGGCAAACCCGGCCCCGCCCGGCATAAGCGGCTCAGTCGATCCGGCCACGACCGAGGTAGGCGAGGCGCCGCCTCCTCGCCCAGGACCAGTCCGGGGGGGGTCTCCGTCGGGTGCCGGGCCCATAAAAAAAAAAAAAAAAACTGGGCCAAAAAATTCTGCCCGCCACAACGCGGGTCCCCGGCTTAAGGCCGAGGAAGGGCGACGGCTTCTACAATGCGGGCCAGGGACCACCGCTGTCGCCGAGGCAGACCCATGGGCCCAAAACAACAGCAAATGATTCTGGAGCAGAGGCATTGCTTGGAGAAAACTCTCCCCTGCTCTGTCTGGGCAATCCTTAACCAGTGTGTTACATGGCTCTTGCTGCCAATTTCTTGCTCAACAGTGTGATAGATCAATCTGATTCGTGCTAACAATTGTAACTATATTTTAAATATTTTAGAAAATATTTCTTAAAAAGTAAGAGAGGAAAAGGATATGGAATTAGTGACACAAAACAGATGTTTTCAGATGTTCATGAGAAAACAGGATGCAGGATGTAGTTTGAGATAAGTAACATCCCAAAAGGCAATAGGCCTCAGGATAATTAAAGAATCAGCCTTGAAATGGACAAAATTGGGATGATTCCAGGTATCTATGAAATCATAAGGCTTCTTTTTGGAATATAATGCTGGCTTCTATAACACAAGAGTTGGGGTGCATGTGCAGCTTGTGGGGTTGTTCAAAGGACAGTGATGATGAGGAGAAGCCTTCGTGGGAAGCGACCACCAAAAGCCAAAAGACCCCTTAGACACAAGCAGAGCATGCACTGTGCAGTACAGTGACATAGATTTCAAGAATCAAAAATAGGAGGAGAATGACAGAAAATTATTGATGAATATGTATTAGCATCCAGTCTAGAAGTTGTCTTTGGATTCTTTATCTTTTGAATGGGAGGCAGGGTGAGAAAACCCCTCTGGATCCTGACTGGTTTTGCTTATGCTTTATCCAAACCACTGCCAAATTATTTTGTATCTGCTTGATTATATTTGATTGCATGATTTCATATCAAATTGCTGCTCAATTAAAATTGCTGCTCAATTCTAATGTTGGTTTATTAAATTAGACATATAGGGACCTCCTTCATAACAACAGCCCACCTCAGTCACCTACCCGTTGGGACTGTGCTTTCTACTGAGCCAGTCCTGCCAGAAAAGCAGCTTCAAACACACCTCTAAGTGGGCACTAATCCAGATAAAGCACATCCATTCCCCTCTGCCCAGGGCCAGTCCCCTGTACATCTGGCAGCCTGCAAAATCTAACACCCCCTCAGGGTCCAACACATTGTTCCAGCCCAAAGCATAAAGGCAATTTGTTTTGTTAAAGCTGAAGTAATTCCTGCAGGTCCTCGGCCTTCCAAAGCCAACGCTACCACTCCAGAGGGAATCCTGTGACCCCAAGCATTTGATGGTGACCACACCAAAGCAAGAGGTGGCTCCTTCAGCAGGAGAATGGCACATGGCAATGCTGTGCCTTTGTGTCCCCAGCCTTCCCCCCATTGTTTCAGCAATGGCAGCTACACTTAGGCAGCTTCAGCAGAGCTTATTTGTGTTGGCTTAGTGCAGATCAGGACTCCCAGCCCACCTCTAACAGCAGCTTGCAATGACAACAGCACCTGCACACTCAGGTATTTTGCTGGAGGCAAGCCTGTCACAAGCACACACCCTCTTCAAACTTCCCATCAAACAGAAAGGAGAAGAGCAGGAAAAGGCTACCTTTGGACCAGTCTTCCCCAGGTCTACACATGGGCCAGTTCTGGGTAGAAAACTCCCACCAGTGCTGGCCTTCTTCTTCATGGTGAGAAACTTCTCCCACAGGAACATAGAGGGAAGCAGCTGAAAGGCAAAAATAAACCAGCTGGAGCCTCAGAGTTGGCCTTGTTCAGAAAGGCTTTTCTTCAACAAGTGGCACTGGTGAACCATTTGTGATCACATTGTCCAGGACAGTCCTGGAAGCCCTGGAAGTTGCTTTCTGAAATGCTCAGCACCAATAAATTAACAATACAGAGTGCAATACACATACTCCAACCACATGGCTCTGTCCCATCAGCTTCTCCGTGATTGCATGTGACATGGTTGGGGATTGCTGCTCTTTGGGAATTTCTTTCCTCTTTAGGATCATTGGATTGAGGCAGTGACCTTTTCAAAGAATGGGGACGAGCTCTCAGAACTGCCCTGACTCCATCCCTGTACAGCACTGAGAACTCACAGCAAGGAGATAGCACTGCTGGCTGAGTCCAAGAAAGGAAAGTTCCACCAAGAGTGAGGAGCACAGGAATGTGTCCAAGTTGTAGTTCTCTCTGTTAATTAGCATTTGTTTTCTCTCTCTCAGGGCTCTCAGGGCTCTGGAGGGCTCACAGACCCCTCCAGAGAAGAAAACAGAGGGATCTCCTGGACAGAGCCTCAGCACTGGGGCATCTTCAGTCAAGTGAGCTCCAGACACCAAGGGACATTTGTGGCCTTGGCTCCAGGGAGCAGGAAAGAACTGTACAGCCCTCAAGATTCCTACCAATCCAGAGCTTTCAAGAGAAGCCAACTCCTTTGGGAGAGATACCATCAACACATGGTAAACCAAAATCAGGGGACAATTCCCAGCACAGGAAGATTTCCACCATCCTGCAGAACAAAGGTGTGATGGTGTTCACAGGGGTCTTAGGATGAGGGAAGAGACGAGGATCTGAATCCATGGTTCAGCAGGCTTGATTTATTATTTTGTGATATATATTATATTAAAACTACACTAAAGGAATAGAAGAAAGGATTTCATCAGCAGGCTAGCTAAGAATAGAAGAGGAAGGAATGATAACAAAGGCTTCTGGCCTGGACTCTCTGTCTGAGCCAGCTGGGCTGTGATTGGCCATTAATTACCAACATCCAACATGGGCCAATCAAAGATCCACCTGTTGCATTCCACAGCAGCAGATAATCATTGTTTACATTTTGTTCCTTAGGCTTCTCAGTTTCTCAGGAGGAAAAATCCTAAGGAAAGGATTTTTCATACAAGATATCTGGGACACAAAGGTGCTGAGACATTTTCTTCTGGACGTGCTACAGCAGGTAATTTGCTTTGCTGTACCCTGTGTCTGCAGGGCTGGATCCGTGCCCACACAGGAGCTGGGAGAGAACAGCTGCTTTGGAAGCTCTTCCAGCTGGAACCAGCCCTGTCTCACTGGGCTTTGGGCAGAGTTTGAGCTTCTCCCCCAACATGCTCAGGTGCCCAAGGGCAGCTTGGTCTTGACACCAGCACGGGGCTATTTACAAATCACAAACGGGACAGGGCTGCTGTGGAACTGCCTTGAGCTGTTTTATTTTCCAGCATCACTCTCATTCCATGGTTATGACAATGGGAAGATGCCAGCAGCTCACATCCCAGGCAGCAGACCAAGAACTTAATGTTACAACTTCCTTTATAAGTTTCTTGACCAATCACACAAAGCAAAAGCACATTGACAGTAGTTCTATCCAACCACTATAAGCACACGAACCTTTGGTTTAAACAATGCTTGCTTATTTTGAATACAATACCTGCTTGTAAGCCTTAAAGCACAATGCACAGAGCTCCATTATTAAGCCCTAACCCTCCTAATATCTTGCTAGATAAACTTTTCTGTGGCTTAGGGAGTTATTCTAGACAAGCGTTAATACACAGACCATTGTTCTATTTGTCCTTGCTTTTCTACTTTTTAAATAATTTTTCTGCTGACCTAATTCATGGCTACTGCTTAGCTCTAATCACAGTTCTACTGTATCTGAGGCTTTTCTTTTGCAGCTTTCCCAAAACCCTCTGATTTTTTAGATTCCTACAGTTCCCCCTCTCTTTTCGCCTAAAAAGAAACCTTCATAATTGTGTCATTTATTACTTGCGTTTCGTAGCCTTACTAGAATATTTCTGCCTATTACCTACTTAAAGCGTTTTCTTGCTTGCACTAAAGCAGGGGCAGGGAGAGCAGGGACACCAGGGCAGTTTGCAGCCTTAACACAGCCCAGTGGGTACTTACAGTGAAAGATGTCAGTCTTTCTCTGGACAAAAGACGAGGTGTCGAGGTCTTCTTTGGGAATCCAGAAGCCATTTTGAAGGCAGGATCTCCCAGATGAGTGACAATGCCTCAACAAAACTGGAAGAAGCAACAATGGAACTCTGAAAATCCAGAACCCAATTCATGGCAGATTCAAGGCATATACTGGTGCTAAAAATTTCCTATGATTTGAAAGTAGCTAAGTGCTTGTTTGGTCTAAGTAGCTAGTATGTTAGGCCTCTAGTTGGACTTTATTTGAACTGTAGGGCGGCCTTGTGCAATTCAAAGATGGATCATACTGAAACCTGGAGCTAAAAATCTGAACATTAGGAATAGTTAGAACAGACAAAGCTGCAGCCTAAATATTACTTTAAAATAGCTAGAGTGGATATCCTCTTCTTTTGGCTAAAGCACTCCTGCTCTCTCAGCTGCTCCTCACAGGACTTGGGAGAGACTGGAATGTTATGGCTAATGGCTTAAAACTTGTTAGAAAGGACTTTCTGCCCATTGGGACAAAACTGTATAAAGAGGCTGCGACCACCCAAGCCCACCCTTCCCTGAAAATGCCTCTGGACTGGAACTTGGCACTGGGAGTTAAGCTGCCGAAGGGAACTTGAGACAAGACAAAGGTGACACTATTGTCCCAGTAGCTCAGGGCTGGGGAGAAGTAAACAAGGCTGCAGAGAAAAACCTATCCACAACAAAGCCAAACCCAGCAGCTGTCCTGAAAATCAGCTCTGTCTGGCTTCAAGGTGGGCAAGTCATAGCCACAGACTCGTCTGCTGAGGCCAGGTTTGCACACAAACCTCCCATCAAAGACCTCCACAGTGCCCCCAGACCCATTCCTGAGGCCTTGCACCAGACGACTGCAGGGCACGCAAAGTAACACAACAGATCTGAAAATCCAGAAGCCAATTGATGGCAGACTCAAAGGACAGACAGATGCTAAAGATTTTAAAGATTATTTGAAAGTAGCAATAGACAGAGTCCAACTTGCCCCACCCCAGGGAGGCACCTGGGAGGTCCCACCTTGCCCAAATCTGCATGAATCCATTGGAGTCTTACGTTTTGGGAGACCTCACCACAGAGAAGACCAGAAGAGGATTTGATGGTATGCCAATGGGATCCATGGAATGGTGATGTTTTTCACTTCATCTGTCCCAACCCCCCATCCCCCCCGCTTCTTTTTCTTTTCCTTTCTCTCTCTCTTCCTCACATTTACTGTTACATAAAATCCAGACTATTGATTTTGGCATATGGTCTCGTTTGCACCTCAATTCACAGGCCTCCCTCTAATAATTGTAATAACCAGATGATAACAACCCACTGAAACTTGATGAAACTTGAACAGACCTCATTCACCTTTAAGCACTTTAAACAACTACTAGACGGGAAATAAAAGTATAGACCAGTACATTTAGAAAATGTTGCATTCCTTCAGTGCAGAAAAAAAAAAAGCACAATCAGTAGAGCATATATTGTTCATCCACTCAGCTGTGCATTGTGGTGGTGTTCACAGGGGTCTTGGATGAGGGAAGAGATGAGGATCTGACTTTTGATTTATTATTTTATGATATATATTCTATTAAAATTATACTAAAAGAATAGAAGAAAGGATTTCATCAGAAGGCTAGCTAAGAATAGAAAAAGAAAGAATGAATAACAAAAGCTTGTGTCTCAGACAGAGAGTCCAAGCCAGCTGACTGTGAGTGGCCATTAATTAGAAACAACTCTAGGAGACCAATCACAGATGCACCTGTTGCATTCCACAGCAGCAGATAACCATTGTTTACATTTGGTTCCTGAGGTCTCTCAGCTTCTCAGGAGAAAAAACCCAAAGGATTTTTCATAAAACATGTCAGTGACAGTGCAGACCACTGAACTGCTGCACCAGAAGACGGGCATTATCCCATCCTGTATTTCCCTTTGGCATTCTCTCTCAGAGTGCAGATAAGACAAAACCAAAAAGTTCATCTTGAGTCAATCTTTACCTCCAAAGGAAATTCAGGAACTTTCTGCAGAGGCCAATGCTCTGCACGCTCAGGAACTTTGCAGAGGCCAATGCTCCGCGAACAATTCCCCTGGCGAATCGCCCAGTGAAGCCGCCTGCAGGAGCCCAGGCTGCGCACAACCAGCCAGGGCCGCGTTCTCAGGCAACTGAGGCCGCGCCGCTGTCACAGACGCTGCCGCCGCCTTCGTGGTTTCCAGGCAGCCGCGGAACCCGGCAGCCGCCGCCCTTTCCCGGATCCTGCCCCTCCCGGCCCCGCACGCCCCCCAAGATGCTGCCGGGGCTCGGGGGCTTCGTCTGCCTGGGCTGGGGCTCGCCTCCCCTGCGGGACAAGGTGAGGGGGGGTCCCCGGGGGTCGTGTCCCCCCGGGAGCGTGGGTGAGTCCCCCATGTCCCCCCCAAGCCGGGGTCACCCCCTTTTCTCTGCCCAGAGCTCCTGAGCCAGCTCCTGCTGCCCCCTGGGAGGGGCTTTGGGGAGCCCCCCGGGGACCCCCTTGAATGCCCATTCCTGGCCACTGGGACCCTTCGCATCTCCTTCCCCAGCTGCAGGACCCCCTGCACCCCCTTATCCTGCCCCGACACCCCCTGCACCCCCTTTCCCGGGTATCCGCCTCTCCCGGCCCCTGGATCCCCCGTTTGCATGAGCCCGGGGACCCCCGGACCCCATTCCCGGCCAGCGCGGGGCACCTCAGCCCCAGGCCTTCCTTTGCCCGGCGAGCGGTGACGTCACTGCAGACTCGGGCCGCCATTGGCAAAGAGCAGCAAAGAGCGGCGCCAATGGCGGGGCCGGAGGCGGCTCAGGGGCCGTGAAGAGCCTTGAGCTGTGAGGGGCTCTGAGGGGCCATGAAGGGCCGTGAGGTGTCACTCTTGTGCCGAGAATGACACAGGAACAGGCAGGAGGCAGTATTGCAGAAAGACTAAAAGAAGGTTGAATTCAAGAGAACCGTGCGGTTTTTATAGAGTCATACGATATATTCTGTTTGATTGGCTCGTTAACAAAAACACATTCTTTATACACCATCCTTGAGAAGAAGAGAAAGATGAAGTAGAAGAACACCACCTGCGGATTGTTTATACTGAAGTTCTCACATTCTTACAACTTGCTAATAATTCTCACAAGCTGCTGTGAGAAACACTTGCTGTTTCTCTCTCTCTGTGCCATGGCATCCACAGTGAGGGGCTGTGAGGGGTCTTGGGCAACTGTGAGGGAGCCATGAGGGGCCTGTGAGGGACCATGGGGAACTGTGTGGTGTTATCTTTTTATACTAAAAACTACGCGTACACTATTTACAATAACTTCTCAATACTTATCACCTATGTTAGACAGTGAGTTTTTACTCTAAACTAATCTAAAAATGCCAACATCACTTAAAAGATGGGGGAAGGAAGGAAGGAAGGAAGGAAGGAAGGAAGGAAGGAAGGAAGGAAGGAAGGAAGGAAGGAAGGAAGGAAGGAAGGAAGGAAGGAAGGAAGGAAGGAAGGAAGGAAGGAAGGAAGGAAGGAAGGAAGGAAGGAAGGAAGGAAGGAAGCTAAATGAATTCACTGGATTCAAGGATCATACAATTATAAATTTATTATTATTATTATTATTATGCAAGCAAGAATAAGCAAAGTTCAGCGCTGGGCGGCCGGGAGTCTCCGCTCCTCTAGGCTTGCACCGTTCCTATCCCCAAAGTTCACCTTTTATTGCCTTTTTCTCCCGGGTCCAGGGATGACGTGGTCTCTGTCTTGCTCGTTCAGTTGCTAGGGGGTCTTTTTCTGCCTTCTGGTGGTCGTGGGATGAAGGCTCCAAGTCTTCCTCTTTTAACTGCTGAGTGAACTTTTCCTTATAAGGCATACCTATACAGTGGAATTTTCAGAACACTATAGGATTCCTGCAAGCCTAAGCAATTCTTGTGAGTTTAGGGATTGTTATTACAGCTCTCCTCTGTGACCTCTTAGGTGAACTTTTCTTTACCATGGAATTCCCAAAGCACTATAGGATTCCTGCAAGCCAAGCAACCATATGTGGCTATACATTTAAGATTCAAGCGGTTTTAGCTATTTAGTTATTGCTTTGATATTGTATAAATATTTAGCTATTGATTTAATTAATGAACAAACATATTGCTACTTATTACACTCGTCACCACCTTTACCGCGCATGCTCCACCGCTCGTTTTGGTTGTCGCACAAGTCTTTGGGGGTCATTTTTTGATGAAGGCCTCTCTTCTTCCTCGATGTCTTTAATTCACCTTTGGGTTACACATGCACACCCAGCCAGTACAATGTAATCCAAAACTAACATATTAACTACATTTAAGCATCAAAGCAATAAATCTCTTATAGCTGGCAGTTTTCTGGGACCCAACCAGATTTTCCCCTCTTTCTGTTAATTTTTAGTAACTGTTATCTCTTGCATTTTCCTCCTGTCCTTGAACATCTGCAGGGAGGGGGGGGGTGGAACCCCTCCTCTCCCTTTTTTCTTGGCATTACAACTTTTAACTGTTTAAATATTATTTCCAAATATTAATTACTGCATCCATATTGATTACTGTTTCAATTTTGTCAGCGCGAATCATACCTATTTACCAGAGCTCTGTTCCTCTCTCTTGCAGCCCTTGAAAGCCTGACGGAGGACATGAGCAGTGCTGTGTCAGAGCTGGCATTTCAAACACTGCATGTCCTCCGAGCAACAGCCAGTGGGCGATATTCCATCTTCCAGAGGCTGCACCATCAGCTGCGCAGGGCATGGATGACTCGGCCTCGTCTGTCACGGCTCGGCTGGCTGCACTGCTGGAGCTCTGAGGAGAGCTGATCTGGAAGGCTCTCTTTGCTGGGGCCACCTGAGCCAGCGGGGATTTTTAGTTTTCTGTAAGATTTTTCTTTTCTTCCATTTAATTTTTTATTCTATGTAAATATAGACTGTGTTATAATACACAGAATCTCAGGAGATTTCTTTGCTGCCCAGAGTCTGTAGGGCAGAGGGGAAGAGGGGGAAAAGGGTGCTTGTTCTCAGCCAGCTGCCCCAGCGTGCAGTGCTGCAGGGAAGATGGCCAGAAGCCCCTTGGCCTTTGGTGGTTCTGCTGAAGCCTTTGTGCTCCCCACAGAGCGGCTGGGCAGGGGCCAGAGCTGCGGGGATCCCTGCCAGAGCGGTGCCTGGAGATGGCCACAAGCCCTGTGCCAGGCACAAGCGCCATCCGTGCCCTCCCGCCCGTGTGCTGCTGCCTGCCTTGCCGAGGGCTCCCAGGTGCCTCTGGATGAGGGTGCTCTGGAGCTGCTGTGGGGCTGCGGCGCTGCTGCCGGGCAGCTTGGCCAGGCTGGGGCAGGGCCTGAGGGGCTGGGGCGCTGGCAAGCCCTGAACAATGGGCTGTCAGAGGCCACAAGCAGCCCCCTGGCAGCCGCCTTCCTCCTGCCAGAGCTGACTGGCAAGACAGATCCTGGGCACTCTGCAACTAACAGCATCAGTGTTGTTGGAAACCCAAATGCAGAGAAATGTCAGACCTTTGGTCTTGTCAGCAAAGCTTAGAATTAAACACAGCATTTGAGCTGAGACCTTGGAAAGGGCTTCCAAACTCAGGTGCTAGAAGCGAGAATACGGATTTCTAGTTTATAGCAGAGACACGGGGAGGAAAGTTGAAGTGGAGGAAAGTTTCGAGTTTTAGAGTTCAAGACCTAGAAAAAATCAAAGTGGTTCCAATGGTAAACAAGAAGTTTAGGATGCAGTGCTGTAGGTATGTTGTGTCTGTACTAGAAAGTCCCAGGGACAAATGTTTGCCAATTAACACCTTTACCTGGGAGGATCAATTCCTGTTGTGCTTGTACCAGAGTCTGGGGACAGAGGGGGTTTCCAAGGAAAATCTTCGTCCACGTAGGGCTGAGGCTCTGCAGGCTGGTCCAGCCCCTCTGGGTGCTCAGGAACAGGGGTTGCAGTGCACCCTCATTAGCCCTGGGGCTGCCCAGGCAAGAGCCATGGCTGAGGCTCTGCAGGAGCAGGCAGGCTCAGCCCTGCTCCAACATGGGATCCCATGGCACAGGACATGCTGGGATTTTCCCCTGCAGCTACCAAGTGTGTCCAGAGAAACTGCAGGCAGAGGGTGACCTCAGTCAGTGGGACCCCTCTGTGCACAGGGACCCTCACTCCTGGCGTGGCTGTGCCAGCTCCTCCAGGGACCTCCAGCCCTGGAAACCTGGAGCAAGTGGAAACCACAACTTTGCAAATGCTGCCTGTGCCCAAAGGAAATGCAAAGAGAACTGGGATGTGAAAAAGAAAATTTGTTTATTTCCGGAAGAACAGCAACAATACTGAACACTTTTACAATGTAAGAATATTTCTAACAACAGCAATCCATGGAACGTATATACATAAGAACCTATCTAGTAAAAATATATGAAACGTATTTACAGAAGACAAAAAAAAAGTCCTAAATCCTATTCCTGAAGAGAACAAACTGTAAAACCTATGTACAAAAGGGTGGCATTCCTGTCCGGAATGTCCATCAGTCCTGGACGAAAAGCAAGTGTGCCGTGGTCACTCCAGTCAGGCACAGAGGGCTCTTCCATGTGCCCCCAGGCTGGCACATGCTGGCACAGCAGGACTTTGCTGCCAGAGCTGAGCCTGGCTGGGTCTGGGATGGAGCTCGTGTGGCCCAGAGCGAGCGCAGGACAGGCTGCGGATGGCACCAGACTCCAGTGCACGGGGTGCCACGTCCCTGAGCAGGGACCAGCCCAGCTCCAGCCTGGCAGCAGGGGACCCACTCTGCCTGTGGGGACCACATGCCTGTCCTGCTGCTGGCATTGGTCTTCATGCCAAGATCACAGGCACTTCCTCATCTTTCTCATCAATGCCCATGTCGTCAATGTATTCCTCCATTTCCACTTCCATCTCCTCTTCCACATCTATGTCCACCTCCATCTCTTCCTCTCCAGTGTCTTCCTCCATCTCCACATCCTCCTTTGTATAACTCTGGATATCCACCTCCATCTTTTCCTCTCCAGTGTCTTCCTCCATCTCCACATCCTCCTTTATATAAGTCTGGATATCCACGTCCATCTCTTCCTCTCTGTCTGTGACAGCCTGCAGAGGTGGCAAAACCTCAGAGTGGGGTCCCTGTCCCACACCATCCCACAGAGCTGCACCCCACCTGGGCAGCTGGGAGTGTCCCCCTCCATGGAATGGCACCATACCTTCCTCAAGACAAACGTGAGCATCCTGCAGTGATGGGTGACAAAATCCAGGCACTAGGGAGCTCTCAGGACTGATGGAGGGAGCAGGGAGCAGGTGACAAGAAGGGTGACAGGGGTGGACAGGAGCAGAGTGCAGCGTGGGCTGACACAAGGGCCAGTGGCTGAGTTGTGCTCTTTGCTGGGTGCTGGCAGTTCCACCTGGAACGGGGGATGTGACATCACAGTTCCCAGGAGCCCAGGGCCAACTGAAGTGGGCAGCGGGGATCCCTGGATGGTTGGGCTTGGAAGGGACCCTGAAGATCATCTTGTTCCAAGCTGAGCAATCTTCCCCCAGGCCTTGGGAAAGCCCTGTTGCCAAGGATGGGGCACCCACAGCCTCTGTGCCCAGCCTGGGCCGGTGCCTCACCACCCTCAGTGTAAAACAGCAGCTCCCTTAGATCCAGCTTCAATCAGCCTCCTGCACTTGAAAGCCATCCCCCTTGTCCTGTCAGCAGAGGCCCTGTTGAACACTCTGTCCCCTTCTTTCCTGTGGGACCCTTCCCGTCCTGCACAGCCACAGTGAGGCCTCCCAGGCTCTTTCCAGGCTGAGCATCCCCAGCCCCAGCTGGACAGCAGTCAGTCACATCAGGGGATGTCAAGGCTGAAGGGTAGCAAATAGGAACTGAGAGATGGAAGCTTTAGACCCAGGTTTGCCTCTAAATTGTACAAAATTAATAACAGTGGAGGGGGAAATTGTGGGACACTTGTTCTGTTCTAACTGGTGAATTTTATTTTATTTTATTTTTTTCTTCTTTTCTGTCATGCTGACCCAGGTTTTTCTCTTTGAAAGGAAGCTTGGCACAATGTCCACTGTCTTCTCCATTTCTGCAACACCAAGCAGAGTCTGGACAGGCTGATGATGCAGAGCAAAACCTGCAAATCTACTGGTGATCCTGAGCCTAGGGGTGCAGCTAAACCCAGGCAAAAGGAATTTCTGGAAAGTTGAGCCTGGTTTACATTTTCTTGAGTTTGGCTAGGCCAACTTAACCAGTCATTTATAAAAAAGCAAATAAAAAGCTCAAACCAAAACAGACAAAAACCCAAATAAACAAACCCACGCAAACCAACCAAACAGATAAAAAACCCCAAATAAAACCAAAGGCAATGAGGAGTTAGTATTAGTTGTGAGGATATCACAGCAGGCAAATGGCTGCTTCCCACAGGATCACCATAAAAAGCCACATCTAACAGCTGCTCCAAAATATAGCCAACAGGAGAAAAATAAAAAGTGATCCATGGCAACTTTAGGGGCAGCTCCACATGAAGGTGAAGGATGAGCCCTGCTACAGATCCAGCATTCCCCACCCTCCAGGCTGCTGTTTGCTCCTGATGAAAGACCCTGGCTGGACTGTGGCCCCTCTCAGTGCAGTGTAAATCATTGCCACAGCTCTCAGCTGAGCCACTGGCATTGCCAGAGCGAGATCCAGGCACCATCCTGAGCATCTGTGGAAGCTCCTGAGCATCTTCATGCCTGCAACCACAAAACACCTCAGGCTCTCCCTGGACTGGCTTTTCAGGGGAGGTTTCCATATCCCTGTGAGATCTGTTCATCCCTCAACATGTCTGACTTTGTGTACAATGATGCATTTGGGTTCCTCCCTTGCTCCTGTGTGCCAGTGAGAAACCATCCATGGGAATGGAGGATGTTGTGAACAGGAACATTTATTCCTGGATTGCCACTTTGCTTCACTGTCACTCAGCTGAACATTGTCCTTATCTAAGAAGGACTTACAAGAAATGTGTAGGAATTTTGGCTCTGAGAGGAGCAGCAAGCACATTTTCTACACCACATTCCCAGCAGATGCAATTTCCCTGGCAGAACAGTGATTGCCATTCATCTTCCTGGGAAGAATGTGGAGAGCCATTCAGAGATCACAGGTTCAGCTGGCCTTTGGCTTTGTGTACTGTTATAAGTTGCGGTGAGGAACCAATCACCAACAAAGGAGTCCAAATAAAATGTAATTTATTAATTGATAAAGCAAGCGATAATAGGCAAATTACAGCACTGAGTGAAGCCAACAAAAGGCTTGCACCCACCTGGGAGTGCTGGGTGTAGCCGGGGAGGCACCACTCCACCTTTGGCCCACACCACTCCGCAGTTCAGTCCTCCTTTTTATCTGTTGTTGTTGGGTGTCCTTCCGGTGTTCTCTGCGTCTGCGCCGATAGTTGCTAGGGGGTCTTATTCTGCCTTCTGGTGGTCATCTGGATGAAGGCTCCCGTCCTCTTCCTCGAGGTCTTACAATAGCCTTTACCATATATAGGCACATAGCTACATATAGTTACACATTTGCTTAGTTAGCCTTTCAACATATTAGCTTCTGACAGTTTGCGGTTTAAGCCTTATGACATTTATTTTGCAATATATTAGCCCGTTATATTCATCTTGCAACATATTAGCTGGTTACATCTATCCTTGCGGTTTTTCTATTATTGGCTTTTCCCCCTTCTATAGTATAGTCTTGATGAACAAACTAAGACATTAACTCATTACAATTCCCCCCTTTTTCTTTTACCCATTTTGTTCATCAAATCATCTTAATGCAAGTTGACTCAAGGTGGCTTCCTCTCCCAATTCTAGATTTTCTACCGGTTCATATTTGGTCTTGATTAAAATGAGATGGGCTGCCTCTAACCTTCCTTTCACTATCTTAAGTATTGTATTAAATATGCAGGGTCCAAAAGTTAGCCCAAGAATTATCATAATTGCTGGTCCTGCTATTGTAGAGAGTAGGGTGGTTAACCATGGGGATTAGTTGAACCAATACTTGAACCATCCTTGTTGGGCCTCTCTTTCTCTCTTCCTTTGTGCCAGCCTTTCCCTCAATTCAGCCATTGAGTCTCGGACCACTCCGGTATGGTCCGCGTAAAAACAACACTCTTCTCTTAGAGCAGCACATAGCCCTCCTTGCTGCATGAACAAGAGGTCTAACCCTCGTCTGTTCTGCAGGGTGACTTCTGAAAGTGAAGAGAGAGATTTTTCGAGGAAGGAAATTGATTTCTCTCTTCTCTGTAGGTCCTCATCAATAGTCACCTGTAGTTGAGAGAGCCCTTGCTGTTGAGTTGCAAGGGCTGAGATACCTGTGGCTGCGCCGGTAGCACCTAAACCGAGGAGCATTGCTATGGTTATTCCCGTTATTACCTCCCTTTTTTGGATTCGGTCTGGTTCTTCTAAGGGGTGATACATCTCCTCTTCCTTGTGGTACAGGACCTTTGGGACCATTAAGACTTGAATACAAAAGTCGTTAGCATTATCGAATTTATCAAGGAGTATACAGGGGCTTACCCCAGATCGCTGGCAAACCCACATTCCTGATGTGGCCGGAATTGCCCATTTATAGTTCTTACTCTTAGGCATAATAAATTTGGTGCAGAAATTGCCCATCCGCCTTGCTGAGGCTGCATTACCGAAACATTTGCCTTGGCCTGTGACCTGACTTAGGGTAGTTCCTCTCCGGGGAGTGTCCCACCTGCACTGATGTGGATTCTCCGTTGTTGAGTAGTTAAAGGGGATATTGAGGGTGATACCTTCATAAAAGGGGGGCTTCACATCATAACATAGCCAGCATGATTTCGTAAGGTTTGAGTTAGATTGATTCAGTGATAAAAAGGGAGCATTTAATACATTAAGAAACGGATCATAAAAAGCTGAAGTCTCTAAGGGATTATTAAAAGTAACGTTGTGACTAGCCATGGCTCCCTTTTTGGGCCCACCTGCTGTAAGAATTGGATTGGGTCCAATTGGTCAGGGTATCGATGGTGAAAGTTGGACAATTTGTAAGTTCACCCAAATATCACGAAAGGCGCGAACAAATACCGGCCATACTCTTCCCGTGGCCCAACTCTTATGGGTAGGTTGCAGAATTGTCATAGTATAACCCATGCAAGTGTGCTTTCTCCCATCCCGGGACGTATGTATCTGTTTGCTACTATCGAACAGTGGTTCGCGACAGCCACGGGGAGCATACTTAACTTGCAGGAACTTATCAGGTTGCTGTGGTTGCCATCTATTACTTGTTACAATAGTCTCACAACCCCAATATCCACAGTACCCGTATCCAGGATAATTACAGTTTCTTTTGCCTGGGTTAGAAGCAGGACACCAATAGGTTTGGTGCAGTGCTTGTTCTCCAAAACGAGGAAATCCCAGTCGCAGGGGAAAAATGTCCTTTAATCTAAATTCAAAAGATGGGTCGGTTGATGTAATAGTTTCTTTGATAACAATTTCATCTGAAAGATGGTGTAGAACCCACTTAAATGCCTGGTAAGGGTCGTATTCTGTATCAGTCTGCCCTCTGCTGATTAATCTGGAAAATAAGATCACATAGAGGTACCATTGCCGCTTGGATCTTATTATTGTAAGATTCCTTGAAAGTTGCTGATCTGATTGATGATTGGCTGCTTTTTCTTAAAAAAAACTGGGATATATGGGTTGTGGGAGCATTCAAGGATCCAGTCCTGCAAACAAAACCCTTATAATAGATTTAAGTGAATCTCGTATCTGCTTGAATTAGATGTTCTCCTCCCCCCTCTATATTTCTAGTTACTTATTCCTATGTTCCCTATCACAGATTTGCCAAAAAGGGTGAGGTTCTATTCTAAAGATTTTACATACTCTTTGATTTCCCTGGAGAGTGGAGAGCTGTCCTTTCGGATTCCCGGAGTGTGTCAGTCCTCAAGGGAACTTCAGTATTCGAGAGGCAGTAAGCACGCTCCACTGTGGGTCGCAGGTCCCTTTACCTTTTCCTCTCTGCCTCACCCGTCGATCCGGTTGCATCGCGCCACGGGATGAACCATCTTCTCAGCAGCAGAGGTATTTGCTCAGGGATCCCTTTTGTTCTTGCCTTTCTCGATACGGTTCCCAATTCCTTTTTCAAAGGAGAACTGCAATAATACCGGGCATCTATTTCCAGCAGTATTTTTTTTTACAAAGGGAGTGGGTTAACTAGCATGAGAGCAACATGCCTCTGAATTTAGACCCCTTAGTAAAGATTCCCTATTGCCTGTAAAAATGCATATCTTACCCACTCCCCCAAAGCTCCCCTAATCTTAGAATGGTTTCTGTTAATTCCCCTTTTAACACGCTCTATAAATACCAGCCAGAGGCCTTTCTCGGCGGTATTGGACCCACCACCGTTTTTGGCAAATCCTGCAAACAAAGGCTACAAAAGGATAACATTCCCACCCCCAAATTCTGCAATATATCTAGCATCCATAATTTTTTGTTGGTCTTCGGGAATAAACCCGTAGACGACGATGGTGCCAATATTCGTTCTCGGCATACCACTTAATGCTAAGTACAGAATAAGGATAAGGCACAAATACGTTTTTATCACACTCAAAAGTGATTATGTGTGATTTCTTACAATAAACTAAAAGAGTAACATATGTGCAGATTGCTTTGGCGTTGACTGCCCGGTAAGCCTCTTCTCTGTTCTCGAATAATTGATGTATATTCTGAACAGACCTGGGCCCACCAATAAACCACTCTAATTGTCTTTCCCACATAGAGTTCCTCCGGTGTTCGTGATAACTCCGCACATAAATTATAAAATAAACGTCTAGCATAAATCCATTTTAGTGCTCTACATTTACCACATTCGAACTGGATCCAAGAGGTACAAAGGTGCATTTTGTACATTTTAAATATTTAAATGTTTTGAATTGTTTTGTAAAATATTCTGATTGTATATCTTGAAGGGTTACCCTTTCAGACTCTAAAGATAGCATATCCCTACACCATTGGAGGATTCATTCTTCCAAGAGATTCCAGCAAAATTGCTCCCTCTCACGTGCCTCTGGACACACTCTATCATCAAGTAGGGCAGGCTGCCACATTGGTAGTTCCATTTGTCCATATGGTTGTTTTGTTTCAAAGTCTCTAGGGTACAATGTCTTAATATTCAGAGTCCAAGCCAAACTGGCCGAAATCTGTCCAACACATTCACTACGCTGGTTCCTGGCTTTTTGTTTTGTTTTTTTTTTTCTTTTTGCAGTTCCTGCTGGGGAGAACCAAAAGGTCCTCTTGATCTAGGTGAGGACTAGTCTCTTTTGAGCTGAACCTTTAGATTTCCGGGCTGACTCATTACTTTCCATGTGCGCTCAGATTCAACTGGTCCCTTTACTCGACTAGCATCAGTCCACCCTTTCTCAGCCGTTCGAATGGCAGTTTCTGTGGTAAGCAATACCACATACAGACCTTCCCAACAAGGTGTTAGGGAAGCTTCTTTCCAGGTCTTAATCAACACTTGATCCCCAGGTTTGATTTGATGGAGGGCAACATCTAAAGGGGGTCTCTGCACTAGTAACCCTTTATCCCGGAGCTCCCTTCTCCTATTCATCAAATGGGTTAGATATTGGTTTATCTGTACATTTTCCAGACAAGGATGATCTGCCGGTGCCTCCATGTCATATGGCATTCCATATAACATCTCAAATGGGGAAATCCCTACATCTGTCCGTGGCTGGGTACGGATATTCAGTAAGGCCAGTGGTAAACATTTGGGCCAGGACATTCTTGTTTCTATCATTATGTTAGTCAATTGTCTCTTTATTTCTCCATTCATTCTCTCTACTCTGCCCGAACTCTGAGGGTGCCATGGGGTGTGATATTGCCATTGTGTTCCTAAAGCAGTAAAAACTTCTTTTGCTACCTTGGAAGCAAAATGAGGGCCCCTGTCAGAATCTATCACTTCAATTAAGCCATATCTAGGAATTATTTCCTCAAGTATTGTTTTAACCACCACATGACTTGTTGCTCGAGCAGTGGGAAAGGCTTCTACAAAGTGGGTCAGGTGATCTACCAGGACCAATAAGTATTTGTATCGTCCTACTTTAGGTAATTCTGTAAAATCTGTCTGTACATGGGAGAATGGTCTATGGGCCAACTCCCTTCCTCCCATTACCCGGGACTTCTGGTGCTGTTTGTTAACCTTCTGACAGGTGAGGCACCGGTGAGTAATCTGCTTTGCCAAGTTATGTAACCCAATACACATGTATTTTCTAGCAAACTGATCAATTAATGCTTGTGTGCCCCAGTGTGTTTTCTCATGTATTGCCTGGAGTATTCTTAGGGCTAAGGCCTTTGGGACCACTTCCCTCCCATCCTGCAACAACCAGCTTCCTTCTTTTTATCGTATTCCCATCTGCTTTAATTTCTCCTGTTCCTTTGCAGAGAAAGTTAGGATATATTTTGAGCCATGATACCAACAACGGATTTTCTCTGGGTTGTCACAAGAACACCTTATAGCCTCGGTCCCAAAAGTCTTCCAGCAAGCATAACAGGGGGTCTCCTCTAAATCTTTACCACATGTAGAACAATTTTTTCTAGATCTCACAATACTACCTTCTTGGAGTGTCATCAAAGCTGCTCTTTTAGCTTCCTGGTCCGCTAAATTATTCCTTCGGGTAGTGGCTCCAATTCCTGTTTGGTGGCCCTTAACATGCACGACCGCTATCTCTGCAGGGCCTCTTATGGCTTTAAGGGTTCATCGTATTAGTTCCTCATGAATTAACCCCTTGCCCTGGGAACTGATTAATCCCCTTTCCTCCCAAATCTTTCCAAAGGTGTGCACGATGCCAAACGCATATTTAGAATCTGTATAGATAGTTCCGGTTTTGCCCTTAAGCCATTCCAAAGCTCGTAAGACAGCGTAGAGTCCGCATGCCTGGGCTGACCAGCTAGGGCTCAAGGGTCCTGATTCTACCACTGAAAGGGTTTTGCCATCCACTATTGCATACCCTGACCTTCTTTTCCCTTCCACTACTCGAGAGGATCTGTCCACAAACAGCCTATCTCCCATTTCTAACTCCTCTTCTTCTAGGTCGGGGCGAACTTTTGTTTGTTCCTCAATGTTCTGCAGACAGTCGTGAATGAGTTCTTCTTCAGGTTCCCCGTAAAGGAACTGGGCTGGGTTCTGAAGGAATGTAGTGCCTAATTTTAATTTTGGGGATGCTATTAGTATCCCTTCATATTTCAAGAGCCTCGCATCCGTGATCCACTTTTCAGCCTTTTGTTGTAAAACTCCCCTAATATTACGTGGAGATGGTACATGCAGCTCTGCTCCAAAGGTAACCTTGCTGGCTTCCTCCACCAATAGCACTGCTGCCCCTATTACTTGGAGACAAGTTGGCCATCCCCGACTAACAGGATCCAATAATTTGGAAAGATATGCCACAGGCTTTTTACTCCCTGCCCAATTTTGTGCTAATACCCTATATGCAATACCTTCATCCATATTGACAAACAGATAAAAAGGCTTTCTGAGGTTGGGAGGCTGAGAACCGGAGCGTTCACCAGCTCCGTCTTTAATGTGTCCAGTCGTTCCTCATCTTTATACCACTTAACTAGTCCCTCCTTTGTGAGCTTATCATACAGGAATTTGGTTTTCCTACTAAAATTTTCAATCCACTGTCTACAATATCCAAATAGCCCCAACAGTTGTCTAACTTGCCTTTTACTCCTTGGGGCACGAAGGGAGAGTATACCCTCGACCCTGTCAGGATCCAACTTTTTTGTTCCCTCAATTAACCTGTGTCCTAAATATTTTACCTCTTTTTCTACAAACTGCAATTTAGATTTTGAAACTTTTAGCCCTTTTAGACTAAGGAAATTTAACAGCTTTATACTTCCCTTTCTAACTGATTCTTCCTCTTTTCCTGCTATTAGCAAATCGTCCACATACTGAATTAAGGTGGTCCCTTCCTTGGGGTGATATTCCTGCAGGATCTGTTCTAAAGCTTGTCCGAACAGATTAGGGGATTCTGTAAATCCCTGGGGCAATACTGTCCATCGAAGTTGTTGCTTGGGGTGTGTGTCTGGGTCTTCCCATTCAAATGCAAAAAAATCTCGTGATGTTTCCTTAAGTGGGCAAGCCCAAAATGTGTCCTTAAGGTCTGCCACTGTGTAATATCTGTGTTCAGGCCCCAGTTTACTGAGTAAGGTATATGGATTAGCTACCACAGGGAACCTTCAACTGTTCTTTTATTAATTTCTCTCAAATCATGTACTAACCTATAGCTCCCATCCGATTTTTGAACAGGTAGTATGGGAGTATTGAAGGGTGACATGCAAGGTTCAAGCAACCCCTGCTGCAATAGCCGTTCCATTTCTGGTTTGAATCCTTTCCTCCCTTCGCTGGATAGGGGGTATTGCTTTACCCTGATAGGAATTTTGGGATTTTTAATGGTTACCTCAAAAGGAGGAATATCCAATCTGCCTACAGTGTCTGGAGTGTACCAAACTTCTGGGTTAATTTCTTCTTCATCACTGATCCTTAAAGGGCATAATTTTACTCTTAATTTATCTTCAATTATCTCTATCCCTATTCCTAATTCAATCATAAGGTCCCGCCACAAGATTATAATTGGCTTATGGGACCAACAATAAGGACCCTATTCCTATTTTAGAAGGCCCTTCAATTACCACATCTTTTATCATAGGTACACCAAAGGGTTCCCCCTTAGCTCCCACTACCTGCACTACTTCTGCAGACAGATTACATCCTTTAGGGAGAGTTTGTACCGTAGATCGTTCGGCACCCGAATCCACAAGGAATTCGTATACCTGTTGCTGGGGACCTATTTTAAGCTTTACCAGGGGCTCCGTTGTTTCTCTTTTCCCCAGCAAGAAGAGCCCCTGACAACCTTAGTCCCAAAACTGTTTCTCATCTGTTTGCCTTTCGCGGCATTCCCGTCTCATGTGTCCTTTCTTCCCGCAGTAATAGCAAACGACCCCACCCCCCTTTTCTCTTGCTTCATCTTTCTTTTGTATACCTGGAACCCTCTGACTCATTTGCCCCTTTTTTTGACCCTCTCGTACTGCTTCTACCATTATCCTCATTTGCTTGTGACTTTGATCCTCCCTTCTGACATACACCTTCTGGGCCTCCCTTAACAACTCATCTAAGCCTCTGTCCTGCCAATCCTCCATCTTCTCTAGCTTCTTTCTAATATCCACCCATGCCTTGGCTACAAATTGCATTTTCAGCAAAGCTTGCCCAACAGGAGGGGGTGGTGCATCAGGATTTTGTAGGGGTGGTAAATAAGGTGGAGGAGAAGGATCAGGCATTTCCCAATTATCTCCTGATCTCTTCTTCTTTTTTCTTAGATTTTAGTACAAATAGGGAGAAATGGGTCTCACCAACAATCCACAGGGCAGCATATTCACTTCCCTCCGCACTAAGTGGTTCCTTTGAATTAACATATGTGTTCAGGGCTTGACAGATCCAATCCTCAAATGCTCCAAACACATGCCAGTAAAGGCTATCCGCCCTGATTTGTTTCCCTCCCCAAACCTCCATACAATAATGGATCATTTTTGCTCGGTCCTTCCCGCTTCTAGAGGGAGAAGTATCCCAGAACTTAATCATCAAGCCTAAAGGGCTATCTGGAGGTATTGAGGGGAGCCCTATACGAGGTCCTTTCTTTATGGGACTAGGGGGCTTGCTCTTCCCCTGTCCCATCTTCCGGAGTGTCTTTAGAGGGTTTACTCTCCCCTTCCCCTCCCGGAGCGTCTTCTTGCACACACTCTCTCACTCCCCCCGTTCGTGGCCCAGTCCCTCGCGGGTACTTGGGAACCGCACTATAAGGGGTCCGCACCCGCACCGTCCAGAGGACGTCTCACACACCGCACTCCGGGAGTGCCACACTCCGGGATCCCAACCCCAACCGGACGCTACACAGGGCTTATACTCACGCTCCTCACCGCGTCTTGTCCGGGCTTCGTGCACAAAGATTATGGGGTTGCCGGCCTTCAATTTGCCTATTATCAAATTTGGGTTCATCACTCGGGGGTCCTGGAGAATGGCAACCTTGGGGCCACCGTGAGGTGGGGCGCCTCCCCGACAGGTTCTCTTCTCCAAGAATTTTCCCGATCCGAGTCACGGCACCAATTTGTTATAAGTTGCGGTGAGGAACCAACCACCGACAAGTGAGTCCAAATTAAATATAATTTATTAATTGATAAAGCAAGCGATAATAGGCAAATTACAGCACTGAGTGAAGTCAACAAAAGGCTTGCACCCACCTGGGAGCGCTGGGTGTAGCCGGGGAGTCACCGCTCCGCCTTCGGCCCACACCACTTGGCAGTTCAGTCCTCCTTTTTATCTGTTGTTGTTGGGTGTCCTTCCGGTGTTCTCTGCGTCTGCGCCGATAGTTGCTAGGGGGTCTTATTCTGCCTTCTGGTGGTCGTCTGGATGAAGGCTCCCATCCTCTTCCTCGAGGTCTTACAATAGCCTTTACCATATATAGGCACATAGCTACATATAGTTACACATTTGCTTAGTTAGCCTTTCAACATATTAGCTTCTGACAGTTTGTGGTTTAAGCCTTATAACAGTTATTTTGCAATATATTAGCCCATTATATTCATCTTGCAACATATTAGTTGGTCACATCTATTCTTGCGGTTTTTCTATTATTGGCTTTCCCCCCTTCTGTAGTCTTGATGAACAAACTAAGACATTAACTCATTACAGAAAGCAAATATATTTTGACTTTCTTCTGCAAGTGGCAGGCAGAAGAAAGCATCTTTCACATCTATCACTGGAAACCAAATTAAATCATCTCAAACCTTAGCTAGTAAGGTAGTAAGGTAGAAACCATTAATTGCCTGTAAATCTTGCACTAGTTTCTAAGTTCCATTGGGTTTGATTATTGCCAATCTAGGAGTATTAAATTTGGACTCCCATTCTTCCAATAATCCTAACGTCAGGAATTTAATGATTGTTGCCTGTATTCCTTTCCTATCTTCTAATCTTTAAGGCTATTGCTTTCTGACTGCTGGCCTAACTCTTGTCTGTAGCTCGATTTTTACAGGGTCTGCTCATTTTAATTTTCCTGGCCTATCGGTATGCCCTACTCTTGGGTACACCTGATTCAGTACTTGCTCTAAAGAGTTATTATTGTTTGTTGGTCTTGTGTTAATTGTCAGTCCTAATGCTAAAACCAATTTGTCTTCAGGTACCTTAAATTTCATTTTTCTTTTTCTAAAGTTAAGTGTCGCTTCTAAATTTTCCAGCAAATCCCTGCCTAGGGCAGATTTGGGTGAGTTTGGTAAATCAAGAAACTGATGTATTCCCATTTTCTTCTTGATTTTACATTTAAGCAGTTTCAGGAAGAATGCATTTTCGGGCTGGCCAGTGGCTCCTCTTGCTTGAAGACAGTTTTCACTTTTGGCTATCAATGCTTGATTCAAGAGTGAAAATGTGTCTCTAGTATTTACTAAAAATCCAACTTCTTTCTCATTCTTCAGCTGTATTTTAACCAGTGGGCCTGCTAGGGTAAGATCTGCCAGTCTTGGTCATTTCTTATCATCTAGAGTGGCTACAAGAGTTTTGTGCACTGTGTCTGCTAACTCTGGGCACTGGCATTTCCAGTGTCCTTTCTTACAAGATGCACATTGATTTGGCCCCAGCTTGGCCTGTGGCTGGTTTGAACCTCCTCTGCCTCTGGAATTTTGGCCCCTGCCTCTGCTTCATCCCCGCCCACGTCCTCTCCATGGAGCTGATCCAGAGCTGCCACTGGCTGCAGGGAGTTCTTTTTCTTTTTCTCTGTCGTTATTATCTTACACCTTCTATGCTTTTTCATTAATGCCTTTAAGTCTCTCTTTACAGGCTCTTTCAGCTTCTGAAGTTCCTGCCTGGCATCTGGGCTAGATTGCCCAAACATCAGGGAAAGGAACTGCTGCTTTCCCATATCCAACCAGGGATCCAGGGCTGTGCGTTTCCGTGCAGCTGCTCAGAGCCTGTTCACAAAGTCAGTGGGTGACTCGTGCTGTCCCTGTGTAACATTATATATTACTGACCAATTTATTGCTTCTGGAATGGCATTTTTAATTCAAATTTGACTAGTTCCTGGTATCTGGCTACCATTGCACAGCTGCCTGCATCATTCGGGTCCCACAAAGGGTTTACAATAGGAAACAGCTGGTCCACTGTATCTTGTCAGGCTCCACTAGCAATTTGTCCCTGCACATGGGCTCTGGCTACCTTTATCACCAACTCTTTTGCTGGTTTTCTTAGCTCTGTCAGCATGAAATCAGTATCACCTCAGTCTGGGTCTCGATTCTTGACTATGAACTCAAATCGTTTTCTACTTTGATGGGGTTTTCTCTATAAATTTTAACTTTTTCCTGCCAACTCTTCAGGTCACTAGTAGAAAAGCAGAAGTTCACCCACATGGCTTCTCCTTGGGGACCCACTACTTGCCTTAAGGGGTGACTAAAGGCAGAGTTTCCTTGGTTTTATTCCTTGTGTTGGTTGTCACTGGGGTCTCTGAAATTGTCCCCTCCCCAGGATTATTCATCTCATCCTCACTGCCATTTGGGTTTCATTCAGAGTGCGGAGTGGTTGGGTGAGGGGGAGTGTACCCAAGCTGTCCTGGGGTAACTCGGCTGTAACTCTTGGACACCTAGAACACAATCTTCCTCATGCTTTTTAGCCAATTTCAAACATCTCTGCCCTATGCTACATGCTGAACAGCATCTCTTTATTTTCTGCCTGTTACTTCTTTCCAAGGTTAGGACTAAAGGGTCCTGTGGGGCCAAATCAAAGCCACATTCTTTCTGCCCCTCAGGTTTATTCTCCAGGGTAGAAACCATGTCTGCATATATCACATGATCTCATTTTTCTTCTTTTCATAAAAATAACATCAACTGTCACAATGTATGATAATTTAAAGTTCCATTAGGGGATCGCTTTTCACCACTTTCTAACTAATACCAAGGCTACTACCATTGGGTAGAGTATTTAATCAGATTACCTTTCTTTGAAAAAATACCCTCCGGGATTCCTCCCAAAGCTTTCGTATGCGGTAAAATACATTCTAGTGGACTCTTTTTAATAACATTTTTACTTCTTGTGTTATTCATTCTTAATGCTATCTTAATTTCCAAACATACCACTATGTATTACTACTTCTTCTCTTTTCCTTCTCTTTATGCCCTGTATACTGCACTTAACACACACTGGGTGTCTCTGAGTCACCCAGCACCAATATTCTTTTTTATAGTCCTAACAAGCAATGAAAACAAAAGGATTACATGTTCCACACAATCTACAAGGAACTGGGCAATGATCGGATATAAAACAAGTTTCTTAAAACACTGCCTAAAGTAAAACTCAGGAGTATATACTCATGTAAACCTAGAGTTCACAACCCTTGACTTTTGATGTAGTGTCTAAAAGCTTGAGTGACTGCTCGATGTTGTTCAAAGATTTCTCAACCTCAGACGGGCTTGGTGCTGTGCCCATTTCCCTGGGGTGTTGCAGTTTGTGTTTATTTATCAGTTATTGTATAATAGTTTGTTTTAATGTACACCCTGTTTTCCCCAAGTTGGTTTACCCCTAGGTTTTGCCCTCCCTCAAAGCTGTCCCTCATGGCATTCCCCACTCTTTGTTCCAGCTCCTTCCCTGCCTGTCAAGGTAACCCAGCTCTTTATTCCTGAACCTTCCCTGTCAGTTTTGTCTTGGACCAATCCCTGACTGCACCACCCCTTTGGAATTCCCCTATTGCAGGAAACCCCACTCATCCATGGCACCTACCCTCTCCTCCCATCTGTCCTAATTAGTCCCAAGCCCCTGATGTAATCCTCTCGCTCCTGCCCTGCAGATTCCTTCTTGCTCAATGGTTTGTATCCACCCCGAGTTGTACCCCTAAAAAATGCCATGCACAGAAGTGCTGGTGGCTCTTTGCTTCTGAATCCTTCCCTTGGGATAAACCTTTGCCTGTGGAACCTCACAATGGAGGAATCCTCCTCCTTCTCTTTTGCCTGCTCCGTGCCGCAGTTATTAGATCCTGAGCCACTGAGCAGTGGCTCATCAGGTTCAGCCGCAGGCAGAGCCCACACCTTGGCCGTTCCCCACATCTGGCACAGCGCCGGAGTTTTCCCCAGAGCCGGCCTGGGCTCCACTGGGCTGAGTCAATGGGGAACCTGTGCCAGTGCCCGACCGTGCTCTGGGTGAAAAACCTTTTCCTGATATGGAAATGAAACTTGCCCTGTCCCAGCTCCCTGCCCTTTTCTCGAGTGCTGTCACTGCTCCCAACAGTGATGAGAGCTGCAGCAGCCCCTCTGATTCCCCTCAGGAGGATGTTGAAGACCACAGTGACGCCCTTTACTCTCCTCCAGGCTGAACAGACTAGAGTGGCCTCAGCTGCACCTAGGGCTTCCCCTCCAGACCACACTCCATCCTTGCAGTCCTCCTTTGCATTCTGGATAATAGCTTACTATCTTTTTATATTGTGGTGCCCAAAACTGCCCCTGTCTGCTTACAGCACTTCTCCTGGCTGCTGCTTCAGGGTGCAGGCACCGTAATCAGAGACACTGAACAGCTTCTCCTCCCAGAGTTATCCTTATCCTCTGCACTTCCACATGTCTGCCTTCCTGTTCACTGGGGAACCTCCCCATTTGTGGCCACCCATTGCTGTGCTCAGCAGGGACACAGTTTTGTTTGGACATGAGCTGCCACAGCCAGACAGGCAGCAACTGAAGCTGAGAATATCAGAGCCTGGGCAGATTCTATTTTTCCCAGAATGCAGGAAAGAGAGTGAGAAAAGCACAAGGAAACATCACAGTGTTACTTTGCAATCTAATTGCCCTGGGAAACTCAGAAAGGGATGGTGTTGTGGTGCTACTGCGAATGCCTTCCATGAAAAAATACATTTCAGGAAGGAGCAACATCATCTGACAGAGACCAAGTGTTGCCAGCAGTTTCTCCAGGTGCTCTGGCCATCATCCCCTGCAGGAAGGAGCACAGCCCCCAATGCAGGTGGGCTTTGGCTCCCTGTGGCACAGAAGCCCCCGGAGGCACAGGTCTCTGGGGCAGGAGATGGGCACCAGCGCTGACAGGGCTTGGGGGGTGGCAGCTCTGCTTGGGCAGGGACTCTGCCACAGCTGCTGCTGTCAGCGCTGCCCGGGCCCCAGGGCTCAGAGCAGCATTCGTGCCCGGGCCCACACGTTCCTTGTGCGTATCACACCCGCAGGTTTAGGATGGCCATGGGCCAGGACGTGTCCCAAGGAGGCCGTGCCAGCTTCCCTGGAAGGCCCCGTGCCCTTCCCAGCACGGCTGCGTCGGCAGCCCTGGGGGCTCCTTCTGCTGCCCTGAGCCCGCAGAGCAGGGCAGCATTTGCTGATGCTCTGAGCCCTTCCTAAAGATCCTGTGGGGCTGCCTTAGACACCTGGGGCCAGGCATTCCTTCCAGCCTGGGCCACTTTGGCTGGGCTGGGGGCGGCCCCAGGGCAGGCGGCAGTGTGTGCAAGGGCCCTTTATGACATGCTGCAGCACGGTCACCGTGCCATGGAACGGAACCCGGTGTCCAAGGGCCTTTTGTGACTCGTGGTGACAAAGGAGCTGGTGGTGACAAGAGCATGCCACAATGCTCAGAGGACGCGCCGGGACAGGACGGGACAGAGCAGTGCCGTGAGGAGCCCCCGCACAGCGCGCTCGTTCCTGTCCCACCCGGAGCTTTCCGAGTCGTTGTTCCTACAGGTGACCTCGTGGCCAGACTGCCGGACTTGGTGGCCCCTGGCCTTCCCGAGACATCTCTTTTGCAGGCGCCTGTGAGGCCAGACTGAGAGACTTGGTGACTTGGAGCTTTTCCGAGACATCTCCCATCCTTGCAGCCGGTGCCCTCGAGGCAAAACCGTGGGATCTGGTGACCACAACAGTTTATGAGGAGCCTCCTGTCCTTGTGACAGGAGCCCTCAAACCCAGAGTGCAGGACTTGCAGTCCACCACTCTTCCTGACGCTTCCCTGTCTCGGGTGCCTTCAAGGCACAACTGCACAACTTGTTGACTTTGAGCTTTCCTCAGGCATCTCTCTGTAAGGTGCCCTCAAGGCCAGACTCTGACATGGCAGGCAGATTCCTCAGCCTGTTCAAAGTGTTCAGGGGGAAAGAAAAGAAAAGGTCTGGAGCTGCCCCAGCACAACAGCCTGAAAAACCAGAACAGTTTCAGACACTGCAGGATGGTGAGCAGCAGAGCTGGGCCACAGGGCTGATGGCTACAGCCAACTTGGCCCCATCCTATCCCATCCTGTCCCGTCCCATCCCATCCCATCCCATCCCATCCCATCCCATCCCATCCCATCCCATCCCATCCCATCCCATCCCCTGGGGACATGCCCATGGACAGGATGGAACAGGGGCTGGGCAGACATCCCGCAGTGGCCGTGCTCCATGCCCTGGGGCATCCCGGGGCTCTCCCTGCCTGGGGAGTGCAGGGCTGGGCTGTGTTCTCCGGCCTCTCCTGCAGCCCCTCAGCTCTGGCTGTGCTCGCTCTTTGCCAGGTGCAGCCCTGGACAAGACACAAGAGCAGGAACCTGGCCCTGGCCGCTTCCGCCAAACCCTGAAGGTACCTGCAGCCACCCCCACCTGGGCTGGGCCTGCTGTCGCTGCTCAGCCCAGCACCATGCTTGGAGCACGCCATGCAATGTCCCTGCCTTCCCTGTCCTTTGTTCTCCTGCAGAGGTTACGGAAATTCCTGCACATTCAGCGCAGAGGGACCGGCACCTCAGCAGCTGAGGGCCCAGCCCAGCCTGACTCCAGGCCGACCCAGTTCCAGGCAAAGCCTCATGCCGGCCCAGAATGGACAGCACACTCAGGAAATCATGCAATGAATTCTCAAAGGGTGAAGGCTGTTCACATGGCAATGACTGGGAACATGGCCATCAGAAACACTGACACCAGAATGACTGAGGGCATCACAAACACTGGCACCAGGCCAGCTCCCACTGGGATTCATGCTCCCACTGAGGATTCTTTCAACGAGAGTGCTATTTCTCCTCAGCAGCAGGTAAGCAGCCCAAGGCCAGGCCTGGAGGCCTGCCAGGACCGTGTGTCCCCTCAAGACATGGTCACTGGGCCCCCTCAGCCTTTGAGTCCAGCACAGTGTGACTGGAAGGGAAGCCCTTCTTGGGGGAAGCTGGGCAAGTTGCTGCCTTGGACAGCACTCAAAATCTCCCCCATGCCTCCTCCAGGTGCCAGCCATTGTGAGGAACATTCACCAGAGGCTGGTGTCCCATGGCACTGTGGATGCCAGGCTGCAAAGTGACATAGTGAGGCTGGCTGAAGAACACCCTGCGGACGTGGTGCTGACCCTCCTGCGCTGTGCCCCAACGTGTGACAGGTACGGGGCCCACGTGCCTGCACAGCTCAGGGCTCACCAGCCTTTGGGGCCCATGGCCCTGCACAGCCTGTGCTATGGGCTCTGCCAGACAGGCAGAGAGGTCCAGCACCCTGGGGCCCCTCTGTTTCCCGAGCCTGCTGCCAATGCTCCCTCCCTGCCCCTCAGGGCACCGGGGCTCTGTCACCTGGGCCCCCACAGCTGCACAGGGCATGGTACTGGGACTGAGATGCCCCTGACACAGAGCTCTGATCCCACAGAGCTGCTGCAATGATGTGGAGAACCATAGGCTCATCGGGACCAGCAGTGGAGAAAGTGCTGCCAACACTGCTCTGCGTGATGGAGGATTGGCCACTGCACAGCACACGCACCTCTGATGGGGACGACAGGGACGTTTTTGCCCTGGCTGTGAGTTTCTGGATTTGGCCTCTGCTTGCCCCTCAGTCACCTCGCTAGCAGCTCTCTGTCCTCTCTATGCCTCAGGCGCTGGGCTGAACCCTGGGCAAGGGGCAGGCTCAGGGGGCACCAGGCCCACTGCTCCTCCTGCATCTGCCCTTGGGCCCTGCCCCATGGACACCTCGGCACTGAGCACTGTCTTGGGCTGCTTCTTTTGCAGGCAACTCTGGCACTCTGGGTGATTGTCCAGGTGCCCAAGTGCCACGAGGCCATGATCCTTTATTCCTCCCGCCTGTTTGTGGCACTGCTCTTCCATGTTGTCATCGCCACACAGCAGATGCCACCAGTGGAAGCTGGAAATTTCTGGAGAGCATGCCAGGAGGAACACCGCCTTCCCAGCAATTACAACAGGTCCCAGTCCTCCTGGCCTTCCCATGTCCTTGTGGCCAGTGCCAGTGCTCCCAGTGTGACCTGGGCTTTGCTCTGCACACAGGTTTGCAGTGCAGGCCATGAAGGCTCTGCTCTGCCGGCTGCGCTGTGACAATGAGGTGGTGGCTATGGAGCGCAAGCGTGGCTGGGACACGCTGCTGTGTGCTGACACCCAGCACTATGCCATGGGTCTGCTGGCCAGGTGAGACCCCCTGCTCCCCATTGCCCCCGGCATTTGTGCCCTGTGCCCCACTCAGTCCCTGTGGTCATGGGCCAGAGAGCCTCGTCACTGAGGGACAGCCAAGGAGACTGGAAAAGGCTGGGAGAGGAGGGTGTCCAGAAGTGGCCGCCTGCCAGAGCACCCACATGCCCTCCAGGGATGCTGCAGAAAAACCAGACCTCTCTGAGTCAGTCCTGGGAAAGGTTTGCTTCCCCACCTCAGGGTCTTGGTGCCTTTTTCCCCCTGCCAGGGAGATGCGCCGTACCTTGGTCCCTTTGTGTTCTCGCATCGCACTCCACTTGCTCAGGCAGCTCAGCAGGCAGGACCCATACCGGGATCTGCCCTTCCTGTCATTCTTTGTGGAGGTGAGCCTCAAGGCCAGCGCTGCCTCCCAGCTCTCTGCCCTCTCACAGCCACAGCTGCCAGGACGGTGCCCGTGCCCTGTGCTGCTGCTGCTGCTGCTGCCTGGGCCTGGCTCTGTGTGGCTCCGGGCTCCTGCTGGCTGGCTCCCTGTCACTGCCCTGTGCCTTGCAGGTCCTCGAGTGCCTGGACTTGAGGAAATGTGGTGGCAGTGTCCTGAAGGTCTTGTTGAGGTTCCTGCACAGCAAGTGCAGGGAGAGGCGTCGCCTGGCACTCAGAGGCCTCGTGGTGGTCAGCAAGGATCTCTTGATGGTGAGTAGGGGGCCGTGGCTGAAGCTGCACTGGGGAAAGCAGCCCCTTGGGCTGGCATGGTTTCCGGAGCTGAGGCAGCTGCTCCCAGCTCTCCTGCCTCACCTGCCCCAGTGCTTTGGGTCAGGCCTTTGGCCTGTGGGCCCTGCAGCAGCAGGGTGGCCTTGCAGTGCCAGACTGGTGTTGGCGGTGCAGCCGTCCCTGGCTTCCCAGCACAGCCTTGTGTTCCACACAGGCCAGGAGAATGTGCTGTCTGTTTCCAAGCCTTCTGGAGCTGCTGGATGATGCAGAAGGAGAGGTGGTCAGCATGACCCTCTCTGTGCTCACGAATGTGCTCCAGCACAAAGGCATCCTGGTATCCAGCACCACTGCCCCAAAGCTGGCTGAGGCACTGCTGCTGCTCTTTGACCACGTAAGCTTCTGCATCCTGAGCCACAGGCATCAGGTTTTTCCCAGAAACTTTGTGCCCTCTGGATTTTCAGGCCTTGCCCAGCTGGGACTGGAGCAATTGATGTAGGTCTTTTGTTTCCTCTAGGACAACAGCCATGTGCAGGTGCTCTCCATTCAACTCTTCAGCAAGGTGATAGAATTGGTAGTGGATGAGGGAAAAAAGCCCCTGAGGACAATTGTGAGCAAGAGCCTGTATGCACTCTTAATTTACTGTCATGATAAGAACTGGGACGTGGCAAAGGTGAGGTTTCCTGTGATGCTGGTGGATCTCTGGGAGGGGGCTTGGCTGCCTCCTGCCCTGGTGCCTCTTGGGCTGATGCCTCCTCCAGGCCTTGGCACAAGGATGTGGGTCCGGTGCCCTGGGCTGTGAGGCCATCTCTGGGTCTCTGCTGCTCTGCAGGCCTCTCGGGAAACGCTAATTCGTGTGGCTGAGTTCCTGAAGAGGAGGAAGCTCGTACAGCTGTTGAAGAAGCAGCCACCCTTGAGGGTCGATGAGTGCCTGGTAAGGAGGGCCTGGAAGGCCCAGGCTCAGCCCGGAGAAGGCCCCTGAGGGCGGTGCTCAGTGTGCGGGGCCGGGCAGCTGTGCCCCTGCCCGCTGCTGCAGCCAGAGGCCACGGGGGCTCTTCTCCAGGCTCTCGTGGGCCCCAGCCGGGTGCCCATGGAGTCCCGGCTCGGCGGGGCTGTGGGCCAGCACCGCGGCTCCCCGGGCAGCAGCCAGCCCTCTGCCCCCTGCCCTTGGGAGCCCTTGGCCAGCGGCTGCTGGCCGCGCCTCAGGCCTGTGCGGCCAGGGGAGGCCGGGGCTGGGCGCAGGCAGCGCCCGGCCCAGGGGCTGAGCCCGCGCCAACCCTTCCCTCCTGCCACTCTCTGCAGCTGGCAGAGCACAGGAGCAGAGCGGCCGAGCACCTGCGCCAGGCCCTGCGCTACCTGCGGAGCGCACAGGAGCCCCTGCGAGAGGCGGCCATCAGCTTCATGGGTGAGCCACGAACCCGGGCTCCCTCCCCCGCCCGGCCCGCCGCAGCTCGGCCCCAGCCCTGCCTGCTGCCCCGGCAGCGCCAGCCGGGCCCGGCACCGTGGAGCCCCGCCTGGCCTGGGCATTGCTGCTGCCGCCCTCTGGCAGCCGTGCCCTGGGGCGGCAGCGTTCGGCAAGGGCCAGGCTGAGCCCTGCCGGGCCAGCAGCCCGTGTGGCCACAGCGCCGGCAGCACCGCCGGCAGGGAGCTGTGCCGCTGGGGCCAAGATGAATTCTTTGTTCTCAGAGATGGCCGGGTTTCCCAGGATGAGGGAGCAGCAGCAAGAGCTCCAGGATCTCAGTCAGGGTGAGTGAGGGCAGCGGCCTGGGCCAGCGAGCTGCAATGCCTGAGCAGGGAGCTGCAAACCCTGTCCCGGCTGCAGTGGGCTTCCTTCCATGTGTTGACAAGAGGTGGCGTAGGAAGAGCACACAGAGATTTCAGGGACACGGGCGGAATTCCTGGCCCGCAGCTTGCTGCTGATCCTGTTGGCAACACCTCTCTCTTGCTCTCTCGGCCATGGCAAGAGTTGGGTGGGGTGGCCCTGGCTGGATGCTTTCCTCAGGTCACTGCAGATCCAGGCTCTGACCATGGCTCTCTTTCTCTCTGTTCCAGGCCTAGAATCCCCAAAGAACAATGCCAGCCCATCCTGCTCTAACATTGAAAGTCGTCATGCTAAATTAGGCCTAAGACCTGAAGAAATAGGGTCCTTTTCTGGATCCAGTGAGCCAGTGTCCCAAGAACAGCACCAGGAGACACTGAAGAGGACAGCATCTCCCATTGCCCCTGGAGCTCTAGACATAGTTGATGATTGGTACGGCTGAGCCTGTGGGAAGCTCGCGTGGCTTCAGCCCTCTCCCTGCCTGTAGATAGCTCCCTCCCTCCAGCCCTCAGACACTGTCCATCCACTTTTGCCCCTCCACCCTCCCTCCCTTTTGACAGCATCATCTCACCAGCCCTCAGACCATGCCTATTCCTATGTTTCCTTCCACTCTTCTTTTGATAGCTCCATTTCTCAAGCCCTGAGACCCTGCCTGCCCATTCCCTTTTCCCCTCCCATATCATCCCTTTTTTTGCCTTTCATTAATAAACAGTTTGGCTTCTTCACCTTGCCTGCATCCCTGTGGGGCTGAAGCAAATCCGGGGCCCTGGGACACACAGGCCCCTGCTGCCATTCTCTGCCACGCCGTGTTTTGTGCACAGACCCAGAGGAATGGGGGCAGGTCAGGCTGGAAAGGTCCCTGTGCTGAAGGTGCAGTTCCACAGCACCATGCAGTTCCAGATCTCGCTGAGCACACTGAAGACCAGCAGTGGGACAAGGAGCCTGTGTGTGTCAGGGACCAAAGTTGTGTCTAAGGCCCTGCCATATTTGGTCCCCTGTTGTGCTCATCAACAAGAAAATGAAGAGCAGAGAATGAAGGAAACCTTATGGTTTAACTGGTGGAAATTTAACCCTTAAGGGAAACAATGGACTGGTCAATCAATGGGAAGTGAACCTGTGAAAGAGGAACGATGCACAATGGAGCTGTGGTTGGCATGGAGGTGGTATCACAGGTCACTGCAGCCTCATCTCATGCACTGGCCAAGCGTGAGATGACCTTGTAACTGGAAAACTCCACTCCAGAGGAGGAGCTGTCAGGCCTGGTTCTGGGGTGGAGGGATGAAAAGGACAAAATGCCCGTCCTTTTGATGCAGGGGGTGCCCTGAATGGGGGAGGCCTGCCTGCCCTTCCCACTGGAGCCCCATACTGAGATACCCTGAGCACAGCCCAGTGCTCCTTGCTCCTCTCTGCTGACCCATGAGCGTTTGTCTGCTTTTGGGATGGCCCTGGCTGTGTCAGAAATGTATCTCAAAAATACCATCCATCTTGACTCTGCTGAGCTGATTCGATAGGCAGGGGGTTAGAAATACATTCTGTCAGATTCCTGTACTTGAAGCTAATGTCCAGGCGCTGGCCAGGAGCAGCCTCCATGCCCTAAAGCAGCACTTCTTCCTCATGGCTTCCCTGCACAGGGCTCATTTTACACTTGCCCTTAGTTCTTCTGGTAGAATGTGTCTAAAGCTTTTTGTCAAGTCCCTCTCCTGTCAAGTTAGGCCCGCCAGGTTTTTCTTATGCTAACTGGTGCTAAGTGCCTATGTAGGTCTGTGCTAAGTACTTGTTTACTTATGGGAATTGCTTGTGCTTATGTCAAACAAAGGCCTTGTTTCATTCTCCCCTTTATCCTGATGCAAATTCTTTTGCAAGATCCTCTGGACAGTCCACAGTACATATGCACTGTTCTGCTGCTGTTTTAATTTTCTACCACATCCATAGGTTTATGATGCTTAAGAGGAGGGTTAATGTTTTTAAAATTAGAACTGGTTTGCTGAGGAAGCTAAAAATCTGAGGAGCTGTTGGTGGTTCCAGATTTGTCCATCACAAGAAGACATCTGACTCATGATGTTCTCTTTCTTTCTCTATTTTGGTGATGATTTCGGTAACAACTTTGATACCGGATTTGAGTGTCCATCAGGCTCTGTGAGATGCATTTTTGACTCCTGTCACTAGCCATTCTATATTAGGCTGGTACGGCATTTGCTTTAGAACATTAGCGTCCTGTCCAGTTTGGAATTTGGGCGTTTGGTGATACCCATCATGTGCATTCTGCAGCATCTCTAGAGAAGTTCTTGTGTGGTGCAGCTGAAGTTGTATCCACTTTTGATTGTGAAATTACAAATAGAGAAGTTAGTACCATTAGTAGTTTCATTAAAAGACTCTATTGGAATAGTTGTGCAAGCAGATCTCACACAGGCACAGCCCCTTCCCACATAACACGCCTGTGATAGTGCATGGGTAACTGGGCTCATTTCAAAAATACAAGTGCTGCCCTCAGCATGCAGACACCCATCCTCTCTTTCAAGCATCGCATTTTTGCAAAAAATTCAGTGCGTCCCTTGGTACACATGCTTTGATACTAAGAGTTTGCCAGCTTCTAGTTTTCTTGTTGAAAATGGCCCAGACATTATGCTGAATGGGTCTGACAGTTACATGAGTTCTTATAACTCCAAGGGCCAAAATTGGAATGACACGGTATTTTGTTGCATTCTTAATGGTTAATACAAAAGACTGCAGGGTTCTGTTCATTCTATGTGAAATTGGCCAATTGCAACCAAGTGTGGAAGTCTTTTTCAAATTGCTTTGTGGTTTCATTTTTAGCCATGATTTAGTTTATTCTTGTGGCAATTTCCCCAGCTCTCCGTTTTTAAAGTTCTCCTGAGATTACAGACCGTAGCCACACACAGCTGAGCTTGTGTTCATTGAAATGCTAAAGAAATGTCACCCTGTAGTTTTCCCATAAAGCCACCAACTGCTTGAAAATCCTGCTGTGTATTGTTGGCCAGGGTGCTTAATAGGTTAGATGCCAGGCTTTGGGTACGGGCAAGTGATAGCAGGGTTGATCTGAGAGGAGTTTGTATCTGTCCAATATAAGAGCTCACAGTGCTTACTTTCTTGAGCAAGACTTCTTGATCAATAGAATTTAATACTCCCAGTTCAGACCCAAACCATCCCCTTAAGTCTTTTTTACGCCTATCATTTGGTGTCTGGGAATGGATCCACAGCTCCCATTCTTTTAGGCTTTGCTGTATGAGTGGGCAGTATTGCTGTTTAATTTTGGAAACATTAGCTTGTATCTTTACCTCCAGCTTTTTCAGAGAGTACTGTGGAATTAGAGGCAACAATTGTTCATTTGTTTGTCTTACCCCAGAGTGAAAGACTATATTATTTCACTTATGGGTCCCATTCTACGGAGTTGTTTGCTGATGTAAAGTTGTTTGTTTTGATTTTAATTTTAAATGTCTGTTGTGTGACCCATTCCGTTTCACTCCTTGTCGAGTACCCAAGGCATGGTAACTGGTTTCTTCAGATACATTGCCTGCCTGTAGGCAAGCATTTCAGAAACCTTCAGAAACCTTACACTGGCCCCTGGTAGTATTACAAAGGATGCTTTACGAAGTTCCCACTACAAATAGTTGAGTATTCTGAGTACCTCAGCCCATAAGAGGATGCAGCTGTGCTATTGGATTCCATGCATATCTGGGTTGCCCTCACGTGGTCATGAAATTGGACATGATATACCCTAACAGGACGATTGTGCTCCTGGCTACCCCTCCAGCTTGATTGGTTACTATTTCTGATGGCCTGGAATATCCCAAGAATGAAATTCAATTCTCAAAAGCAGATCCTGTATGAGACCTGTTCCATGTACTAAGCATACAAGCAGGACAATTTCTAACTCTAGTCGCACAAGAGCTGCCTGTTGGAAACAATATTTGTTGGGTCGGATTCCTGGCGGGCTCAATTCCTGGATCTCTATGTGATGATGGTCCTCCCACCCCACCTGTGCGCCGCAGAAGAAGGGAACTATCTTGTGCTAGGTTATAGTCTCCATTTTAATTTGCATAGTGCAAAAATCCTGATAGGATTCACATGAAAATGAATTCACACACTGCTTGTTAGAAAGGTCGCAGATGTGCATGATCACTCGAGCAATCTTCTCTGAACGAGGTTTGTGAGTTTCAAATTTACAAGCCACAGAGATCCTGCTTTCAGGTGGGACAAGAAAGGCAGGCATGGAGTCAGGTTTTCCTCAATCTTTAACTGCTCGGTCATTAATCCTTAAAAGGGCATAAAGTGCTTTTACCATTTTAATCTCTTTTAGCCAGTTAGGTCCTGAATATTTTTGAGTGTTCCATCTACCAGGATCTTGCAGGCTAAGGAGATCATTATGGTAGTGACAGTCATCTGCTGTGGCTTGCATTCTGATTAGAAGTATCGGGAAGACGATGATGGTGTGAAATGCATCGGTTTCTCCTGTTCTTTCTGAGGTCCACTTTTGGACTCCACTTGCCTTTTGCAAAGCATTTTAATTCTGGAATAATGTATCCAAGAGATGAATGCTTTAAGCTTTAAAGGCTATGTAAGTGATTAAAAGTACTAAATAGACTCCTTTTTAATTTTGGGATAAGAGGCTTTCTACCTGGTCTATCTACCTGGTCCCCAGGCTGGATTTGTGGAGAGGAGCATCCTCTTGCTCATGTGCTCAAAATGTGTTGGTTTATTTTCTGCAGCTGTTGGGTTAGTTGGAGAACATGGTTCTGGAGATACCCCTCTCCAACTTGTGCAGTATCTTCCCCTTGCTAGTTTTGCTTATATGGTCTTCTGTACAGTATTTCAAAGGGATTCAGATTTTCTTTTGTTCTTGGTCTTATCAAATCCGTTATAAAGCCAAAGGTAGGGCCTGGGGCCAAGGTATGTTGGCCTCTGGTACAGTTTTGACTATCTGTTGTTTTACCGGATAATTCATCTTTTCCACCTGGCCACTGGCCTGGGGCCAATCCAGTGTGTGTAGGTGCCAGTTGATTTGGAGATTATTGCAAAGTTGCTGTGCAATATTTGCTAGGAAACGTGGTCCTCAGTCAGAGGAGATGTCTAAAGGCACTCTGAACCAGGGCATTATATTGTTTACCAAAATGTTGAAAACTTTGGCTTTATTTGTTTGGGTTGGGAATGCCTCAGGTCATGCTGAGAAGGTATCAGTTAAAGGCAGAAGGTATTTCTACCCCCCTTTTCTTGGCAATTCAGAAAAGTCAACTTGCCAGTGCTGTCCAGGATATTGTCCCTTGTCTACTGTGCCAAGCTCAACTCTAGTCCTGGTTTGTGGATTGGCTCTAAGACGTTATTTCACATCCTTGGGTTACCTGCTTTACACTAGAGTACACGTTGCATCTTACTGTTGTCCTTATCAAATAATTATGTAAGGCATCCCCTTCCCAGTGTACACAATTATGTTCATCTTTAATTAATTTCCATGATGCTCTTTCTGGCATAACTGTCTATCCCTGAGGAGCTGAAAAAACATGTTTTCATTCTGCTTTCAAATTCTTTGCTAATTCTAGATCTTTCTGATTATACAACATACATCACTGTCATATTGTTCCTTACCTTTGGGCATTAGTGCCTGAATCTCAGCATGGCTTCGTTCTGCTGCTCTTTTTGCAACCTGTTACCTCTTTTGGGGTTGGTTTCCCCTTTCTGATGTCCTTTTCAGTGCAGAATTGCAACCTCTTGAGGCAGTAGTACTGCCACGATTATTTGTTGGTCATTGACTTTGTTCTGAACTCCTCCAGGGCTAAACTACATTTCAGCCTGTTGGAATCTGTTACAACATTCTCATGTCTCCAACAAATCCTTCCAATGAGGTGTTTTGGGGGCGTAGGCATATATAGGAACTGATGTATTCCTACTGTGTTTCCCAGTTCATAAGATTGTGTATTTAGAAAGGATAGCTTCTGCTGTTGACTTGTGGCTCCAATAACATTCACAACTTTACCAGGATCAATTTCTTCCAACTTTAATACAGAATGTGTGGCAGCCACATTCACCAGACATTTCATTTTCCTCACCTTTTCCCCCAGTTCGCTTTTGACCAGAGGGTTTTCTGGGGGGATGCCCTCCAGCCAACCCTTGCATTGATTCAGTTCTTCAACCACCTTGGCTTTGAGTTGCAGGCAGTCTCTCTTCCAATGCCTTTCTTTCTTACAATAGGCACATTGAGAGGTCCAGAGTTTAGGGATAGGTTTCTGCCCACTCCAGCCATTTCTTTGTCCTGAGTGTAAGGAGTAAAAAGTTTTCCATTTTTAAAAGGTTTAGAGTCAACAAGTTAAACCAATTGCTACTAAGTTAGAGCTTTAATTACTTATTTTTAATAGCTTCATTTTGCAATTACTTGTTGTTAATAGTTTTATTCTTTAATTACCTGTTGTTAATAGTTTAATTGTTAGAAATTCCCCTTCGTTGGGTATCACCCCTGCTGCTTCCTGGAAAATGGCACCTGGGACTGTGAGGAGGGAGTGACATCAGAGCTTGGATGCGAATGTAGAAACACTTGGCCAAGTCCAGCAAAGAAAACCCCTAAAACAACGAGCCAGCACTGAATTAAACAATCTAAGTGATGTCTAAGGGTAAGCAACTGAATCCAGGGTGTGCTAAGACCTTTGAACCTCTCACCCTAACCCAGAGATGTCAGCGAGAAAGAAGACCTCAAATGTTAAATCAAAAATGGGAATCTCCTGGTGCTCTGGAGAGGACGGAAGCCCCGGCTCTGCCTGCACACCAGGGGACAGAGCTGCACCCTCCTCCTCCCTGCCACTCCTGGGAGCAGTGGCGGCGGTGTGTGCACGACCCATCGAGCCCCCACCCAAGCTGACCTTAATAAAGGCATTAAAAAGGAGAAAAAATCTCCTGCCCTTTTCATTTATTCCAGCAAGACCTCCCAGCTGATTCCAATGTCTCCTACTCCCTTCTGGCTTGGATGGCCCTGTTCAGAAGGTCTTGTAGGATTCCCGCAGATCTGGGCTGTTGCCATGGCTCTGGTCTTCTCTCTTTCAGTCTTTCAAGCCCAGAGGCAACGTGCCAGCCCATCATGCTCTGACCTGGAAAATCAAGCCCAGTTTCCCCAAAGAGCTCAAGAATTAGGGACATCTTCTGGATCCAGTGAACCAGTATCCCAAGAATAGCACCAGAAGACACTAAAGACGACATCACCGCTCAGCGCTGCTGGAAGTCCTGGCACAGCTGATGGTGGGCACAGTTCTTGTGGCTTCAGCCCTCTCCCTGCATGTCCTGTAGACGGCTCCCTCCCTCTAGCCCTCATACACTGCCCATCACCTTTTATTCTCTCCACTATTCCTCCCTTTTGATAGCTCTGCCCTCAGCCTGTCCATCACCATTTTCTCCCTCCACTCTCCCTCCCTGTTGACAGCTCCCTCCCTCCAGCCCTCAGACACTGCCCATCCCCTTTTTCCCTCCCAGCTCATCCCTTTGCTTTGCCTTCCATTAATAAACAGTTTGGCTTCTTCACTTTGCCTGCATCCCTGTGGAGCTGAAGCAAACCCGGGACCCTGGGACACACAAGCCCCTGCTGCTGTTCTCTTCCAGGCCCTGTTTTGTGCACAGAGCCAGAGGAACGAGGGCAGGTCAGGCTGGAAAGGTCCCTGTGCTGAAGGTGCAGTTCCACAGCACTGTGCAGTTCCAGATCTCGCTGAGCACCTGGGAGTCCCTGGATTTTGGAAGAGGCAACCTGAATATGCTCTGAAGCCAGCTGTGAGGAATTCCATGGCAAGCATCCACGGAGCAAGCAAAGGAGCTTGGAATGCTGGAAGTTTTCAAGAATAGCTTCCTGAAAGCACAGCAGTGCTCCATCCCTGCACAGGATGAGGAAGAGGGCAGAAGCAGAGAGCATCCGGGCTTAGCAGGGAGCTCTGGCTGTGCCTAAGGGCAAATGAAGCAGCAGCACGGTGCCTGAGACTCGGACACACGGCCCTGCCGGTGCCCGCAGCGCTGCCAGGCAGTGCTGGGGTCCCGGCTGTGCTTCTGCTCCCCACAAGTGAGGAACGGCAGCCCCAGGCTCAGAGCCAGCCAGAAAGCCAACCAAGGGAGAGCAGAGGGAGGGCACCCTTCCAGTCTCTCTTGGACATGGCCGAAAAACGGCCCCTGCAGCTTCTTCTTCTGTCTGTGTTTGGGCTGTGCTGGTGGCAGAGCCAGCCAGGTTGGGCTCTGCGTTCCAAACCCTGTTGGGAGCGGGCATGAAAAGTACTGCGTGCACAGCAGAGTCCTGGAAGCTGCTGGAAAGAGCATCCTGCAGGAACAGGGCTCTGGTCCCTGGCCGAGAACAGCCTGGTTTTGGTGCCGTGAGCGCAGGCAGGAGTTGAGACAGGTGAAGAGACAGCAGGCAGCTTGTGTTTGTGGAGGGCCTGGGGCTGCACCTCTGAACCTGCACCTGGAAACTCACTTGGGCGAATACGGGCTAGAGCTGGAGTGCCTGTCCTGAAAGGACCTAACATTATTCAGCCCTACCACCAAAGGCCAAGGGCCGTTTGGCCACTTTCCCTTCCACAGCGCACGCTTGGGCAAGTGGCTGAGAGCAAGCAGCCTTTTTGCCCTCTTCCCGGTTGGCCTGAAGACACTCTGCACCGAGAGAAAGCTCCTGGACAGCCAGCTATCCAACAACAGCAATTTAATGTTCCTCTAGTGGCTGAAGGGAAAGGAAGTGCTGGCAGAGGAGAGGTGTTCCCCGCAGGCTCAGGTGGCCCCAGCAGACGCAGCCTCCCGGATCAGTTCTCCGCAGCGCCGCGGCAGGACACTCAGCCGCGGCCACACAGGAAAGGCCGCGACTGCCAGAGGCGGCGCAGTTGGTCTCGCATCTTCTGCAGTCGGGAGGAGGGAACGCTCTGTACAGCTAAAAGGATGTACAGAGCTTGAAGCGCCAGGCATGAGATGGCTGGGCTGGAGTCATCCGTCATGTCCTGAAGGGCTGCAGAGAGAGAAACAGAGGCACAGTCAGAGGCTGGATCTGCGCACAGCTGGGGAGAGCCTCCAGCCTCATCCATGCCACAGCCTGGAGGAGGCAGCCTGGAGGAAGCAGGAGACAAGAAGGACGAGCTGGCAGCTGCTGGCCAGGAATGTCCCGCAGGCCCCTGCAAGGTGTCTGCGCTGTGGCCACGCTGCCCTTGGGGCGCGCAGGGAGCGGAGCCGTGGGCGGGCGGGCCAGGGAACGCAGGTGCCAGCGGCAGCCCCCGGCGGGAGCCCGCGGGCCTCACTCACCCCTGCAGATGATGCGGAACTCCGGCTGCTGCCCTGTCAGGTAGCGCCCGGCCATCCCTGGCGAACACAGAGCGTGTCCTGCCTTCAGAGCCACAGCTGCCGCACACGGCCGCTGCCAGCCCTGAGGCCACACGCCCTGCTGGCCCGGCAGGGCTCAGCCCGGGCCCCTGGCGCACGCTGCCAGAGGGCGGCAGCAGCAATGCCCAGGCCAGCGGGGGCTGCACTTGCCCGCGCCCGGATCCTGCTGCCGGGACAGCAGGCGGGGCTGGGGCCGAGCTGCGGCGGGGAGGGGCGGGGCGGGGCGGGAGCCGGGCTTGGGGCTCACCCATGAACCTGACGGCCGCCTCTCGCAGGGGCTCCTGTGCGCTCCGCAGGTACGGCAGGGCCCGGCGCAGGCGCTCGGCCGCTCGGCTCCTGTCCTCTGCCAGCTGCAGAGAGCGGCAGGGCACGGAGGGAAAGGGTTGATGCAGGCCCTGCCCCTGGGCCGGGCGCCCCCTACGGCCGGCACTGCTCGCCCCCCGCCCACGGAGCCCTGAGGCCCGGCCAGCAGCCGCAGGCGCCGGGGCAGGCGGCTTCTCCAGGCATCGGGCTGGGCATTCCAGCCTGTCCTTACCAAGCACTCGGCAAATCTCCACATCTGATCTGTCTTCAGCAGCTGCTTGAGATCCTTCCTCTTCAGGAACCTAACTGCAGAAAGCAGTGTTTCCCAAGAGGCCTGCAGAGCAGCAGAGACCCAGAGATGGCACCGCAGCCCAGGGCACAGGACCCGCATCTCTGTGCCAAGGCCAGGAGGAGGCTGGAGCCCCTCAGGTGCCAGGGGCTGGGGAGATAGCTGAGCCCTCTCCCATGGGGACACCCAGGAGGCCTCACCTGTGCCACACGCCCGTTCTCATCGTGGCACTGGAAGAAGAGTGGGAGCAGGCTCTGGCTCACGTGCTTCTTTAGGGCCTTTTCTCCCTTTGCCACTACCAGCGTGATCACGTCTTGGAAGAGGCCAATGGAGAGCAGCCGCACAAGGCTCTTGTCCTGTTGGAAAGGAAGCAAAAGCCCTCCACATCAGCTGCTCCAGGCCCCCCTGTGCCCAGGCCCAAGGCGCCACCCGAGTGCCCGTGGCTGGGGGCACAGAGCCTCACATTGTCAAAGAGGTGCCAGAGCGCCTCAGCCAGCTGCAGGGCCATGGGGCTGGCTATTGCCAGGTCTTTCTGCAGCGGCAGGAAGCTGAGCACAACGAGGCTCATCTCAACGATGTCTTCATCTCTATCCCACAGTAGCTTCCCAAGGCTTTCAGTCAGGTTGTACATGCTTGGATCCTGTGTGCAAAACAAGGCTGGGCAACCCCATGCTGCTGCTGCTGCTGCTGCTGCAAGGCTCAGAGGCCGAAGGCCTGTCCCGAAGCACTCAGGCAGCTGAACAGCGACCCTGGAGAGCTGGGAGCAGCTGGCACAGCTGCCAAAGCCCAGCTAAGCCCAAGGGGCTGCTTGCCCCAGCCCCACGCTGCCAGCACAGCTTCAGTTGCTGCCTCCTTCTCACCATCGAGGTGAGCCCTACGAGGCCTTGCAGCGCCACGCGACGCATCTGCCTGGACTCGCTCTGCAGGTGCCTTGTCAAGATCTCCAGGACTTTTTCACCACATTGGCTCAAGTCCAGGCAATCCAGGACCTGAAAGGCACAGAGCAGGCACAGAGGTGCCCAGCTGGCAGGAGCTCAGAAGGGCACAGGGCCGAGCCAAGGCAGCAGCAAAGGGCTTGGTGCAGCGTCCCAGGCAGCTGCGGCTACGAGAGGGCAGAGGGCTGGGAGGCAGCTCAGCCAGGCAGCGCTGGCCACGGGGCTCACCTCCACCAGGAAGGCCAGGGCGGGCAGTTCCCAGTCTGAAATGCCTTGGCTGAGCAGGTCAAAGAGGCGGGATGCCATGTCGCAACACCAGATGATGGAGACATGGCGCATCTCCCTGGCAGGGAGAAAAAGGCACCATTGCTCCTGGGCCGGGCGGGCAAAGCTCTCCCAGGGCTGACTGGCAGAGCTCTGGTCTCCTGCCGAGCACCCCGGGGGCGCTTTGGGAGGCGGCCACTCCCGGGCACCCTCCTGTGCCGGCCTTTTCCAGTCTGCTCATCCCTCCCTCGGTGACAAGGCCCTGCCGCCCATGACCACGGGGACTGTGTGGGGCGTTGCGGGCACAAAGGAGAGGGGCGGTGGGGAGAACGAGGTCTCACCTGGCCAGCAGACCCACTGCGCAGTGGTGGGTGTCGGCACGGAGCAGCGTGTCCCAGGCGCGCTTGCGTTCCATGGACAGCACCGCGTGCTCATAGCGCATTTGGCAGAGCAGGGCCTTCAGGGTCTGCAGGGCAAAGCTGTGTGCAAAGCAAAGGCCAGGTCACGCTGGGAGCCCCGGCTCCTGCCCTGGGGGCATGGGAGGGATGGGGAGGCTGGGAGGACTGGCATGGAGCACCTGTTGGGCTTGGCGGTGAGGCCGTGTTGCTCCTGGCATCCCTTCCAGAAGGTCTCAACCTCTTCTGGCATCTCCTGCATGCTGATGTACGCTTGGAAGAGCAGACTCAGAAAGAGACTGGGGAAATACTCCAGCACGACAGGCGAGCGCCAGGCCAGATTGAAGACTCTCCACAGCGCCACAGTTGCCTGCAAGAAATAAAAGAGCCAGAGACAAGGCTCAGTGGCCAAGACATGCACGTGGCAGGGCCCGAGCATGCGAGGGAGAGGCTGGGGGAGACAAGGGGGGGAAACAGCCGGCCTGGTGCCCCTGAAGCCTGCCCCTAAGGCAGGATTCAGCACGGTCTCTGAGGCAGAAGGATGCAGCTGGCGGGAGGACAGAGAGCTGGCTGCTGGAGTGCTGGCCTAGGGGCTGGCAAAGGCCAGCTCCAGAAACTCACAGCCAGGGCAAAGACTCCTGCGTCATCCCCATCGGAGGTGGACACGCTGCCCACTGGCCAGGCGCTCAGCACATCGAGGAGTAGCTGCAGCGCCGGCTCCGCAGTCCTGCTCGAGGACATGATGGTTGCCCACATGGTGGCGGCAGCTCTGTGGGGTCAGAGCTCTGTGTCAGGGCTGTCTCGGCCACAGCGCCGTGGCCTGGGCAGCTGCAGGGGCCCGCGCTGGCCCTGAGCCCTGCCTCTGCCCACTGCCCCTGGCCGGCAGCGGCCAGCCAGCCCACGTGGGTACAGGGGCCCCGAGGGGCAGGGAGGGAGCATGGCACCAGGCTCAGGAGCTGCCATGGCAGCACTGGAAAACAGAGGAGCCAGAGGATCCTGCAACTCCCTGCCTGTCTGGCAGTCAGCAGGGACAGGCTCTACAGGGTGACGGGCCGGTGAAGCCCAAGCCCTCAAGGCACGTGGGGCTGCCCCACCTGTCACACGATGGGGCCCAGCGCAAGAGGGTGATCAGCACGTCACTGGGGTATTCCTCGGTCAGCTCCAGAAGGGCCTTGTCCAGCCTGTGCCCAGCAGCCTCATTGGCCGTGAGCCACTGGTGGATGGACCTCACCATGGCGGGCACCTGCAGAAGGCACGGGCAGACTCGCAGAGGTGCCAGAGCAGCAACTTCCCCTGAGAAGTGCTCCCCTTGCAAACGCATCGGGCCGGGCCTCAAAGGCCGAGGGTGGCTGGCAGACCCGGCTGGAGGCGCCGCACCACTGCTGGGGCCAATGAGCCCTTGCCCCAGGCTGCTTACTCATGCTGGATTGGAGACACCCTTCTCCACAAGCAAATCCAGCATGGCAGCACCGGTCTCGGCATCGAGGAATGGAAGGTTCTCCAAGATGCCCGTGCCCGCACCGGCGGTCTCTTCCTGCCAAAGGCACGTGATGAATTCACAGAGGGTCCGCAGGAGAAGGGCAGCAAGGGAGGGAGAATCCATGGAGCGCTCCAAGGCTGCTGCTTGGCTGAGCAGTGCCAGCAGGCCCAGCCCAGGTGGGGATGGCTGCAGGTACCTGCGCCGTTCTGCCGAAGCGGCCACGGGCGGCTTCCTGTTCCTCTGTCGGGTCCTTGGCTGCATCTGGCAAAGAGCAAGCGCAGCCAGAGCTGAGGGGCTGCAGGAGAAGCCAGAGAACACAGCCCAGCCCTGCGCCGCCCAGGCAGGGAGAGCCTCAGGATGCCCCGGGGGATGGAGCACGGCTGCCAGGTGCTCCAGCCCAGCTTCTGTCCTATCCATGGACAGGACAGGGATGGGATGGGATGGGATGGGATGGGATGGGATGGGATGGGATGGGATGGGATGGGATGGGATGGGATGGGATGGGATGGGATGGGAAGGGATGGGGCCAAGCTGGCTACAGGCACCAGCCCTGCGGCCCAGATCGGACACTCACGCTCCTGCAGCAGCTGGAACTGCTCCAGTTCTTCAGGCTGCTGTGCTGAGGTAGCTCCAGCCTCTTCCTCCTCCAGCCAGGCCAGCTTGGGCACGCTGGGGGGTCTCTGCTCCATGTCACTCTTTGCAGTTAGGAGTGCTTGCTGAAGCAGAGAGGCCTCGGAAGCGCTGAAGATGAGCAAGTGTTGCAGTTGTGCCTTGAAGGCACCTGCAACAGAGGAGCCTCGGGAAGGCTACAGGACAGGAAGTCCCGCAGTCTGTCCTCGAGGGCACCAGCAAGAGAGAAGTCTCCAAAAGGAAATAGGACTGCAAGTCCCGCAGTCTGTCCTCAAGGGCACCGGCCGCAGGGATGGCAGACGCTTTGGAAATGCTCCACATCACCGAGTCCCGCAGCCTGGCCTCGAGGTCACCTGCACAGGGAATGCCTTGGAAAAGCTCCGGGTCAGCCAGGAACGAGTTGGCTGTGGGGGGTCTCCCCACAGCCCTGCTCTGTCCGTCGCGTGCACCGAGCACCGTGGCCAGGCTATTGGCTGGTGCGGTATGGAAGATGTGTTTGTTGGCAGGATCTGTGGTGTAGTCACCTGGGATAGAGAAGGAGACAAGGAAAGTGAAGCTGGGAGCCTAAATGCAAGCCACAGAGGAGAAGTCAGGAGGACATGGAGGAGGTGCTCAGTCGTGCTTCTTTTCTGTCTGGAACTCTCTGAAGCCCATTCAGGGAGCGAGTAGAGGGGAACGCAGCTGCCCACGTGGCCCCGGCAGAGCTCGGAGGGCCCGGCCGTGGAAGCCCAACCCCCACCGCGGGGGGACCCGCATGCCCCCGCCCCCCGCCGGGGCTCTGCCGTCACCCACACCGGGACCCCCCAGAAACACCTCCCGGGGACCCCCGATGTCCACCCGAGGGCCATCTGCGGCTCGCCTTTGGAGCCCTGCCAGCTCCAAACATCCCCCCCAAAAACCCCAAACCCAGGCACTCCTAGGATATTTGGGCCGCGCTCCCCCTGCCCGGGCCCTTGCGGGATGGGGGACGATGCTCCCGGGGCTGCGAGGTCGAGGTCAGGCAGCGCCGGAGCCCCGCGATTCATCCTCCCCTCTCCTGCTGCTGCTTCCTGCTGCCGCTCCGCCTCTTCTTCCCTTCCTCCCTCCCTCTCCTCCCCCGCTCCCGGATCCCTCGCAGCCCGCGGGAGGGGCGGGGACGGAGGCGGGACAGGTCGGAACGCAGATAGGGCTGGGGGGCATGCCAGGAGTGGGAGAGACTGGGCTGTACTGGGATCATCCTGGGAGCAGCTCCTGGACGACTGAGTTCTACTGGGATCATCCTGGGAGCGAGGAGGAGCAGCGCGATGGCTCCAGCGCTGGGGCTGGGGGCGCTCCTGGGGGGCCAGGGGGGAGTGGGACCCCCGGCACCGGAACCTGAACGCCCATTGCCGGCACCGAGACCCCCCTGCTCCCCTTATCCTGCACGGGGACTCTCCTGCTCCTCTTATCCTGCACGGGGACTCTCCTGCTCCCTCTGGCTCATGGGGTGCCGCCTTTGCGTGGTCCCCATTTCAGGGCCCAGGGTTCCCAAGGGTCTCCCTTGTCCATGGTCCCAACATCTCCAGGCTGCCGGGGTTCCCCCGTTCCGGGCTCCCCGTTCCGGGCTCCCGGGGTCCCCCTTATCGGAGTGTCCGACCCCACAGGCTGCAGAGGCTCCCCCAGCTCCCGTGCCGCCCTCTCCGCTCTCCCAGCCCCCAGCCCGCTGGTCCCGGGCGATCCCCCCGTGGCTCCGGGCTGAGGATGCAGCGCCTGCCCCGGGCAGCCCAAGCCCCCCTGGGAGGGTCCCATGCACCCCCCGGCCCAGCGCCGGGGCTCTGCCGGCACCAACACCGGGACCCCCAAAATTCTGCCAGACCAGAGCCGCCGAGGGGCGCCCGGCCCTTGGCCCTGTTATAGATACATATTGCAATATTGGCTTTTCGCAAATATTCACATGGATTTTATGTGTGGTGTTAAAATAACTTTGTTATAAAGATACAGTTTTTATTTCTGTTGTTAATTAAGCTTAGACATAGTAGTGAAATAGCTGATATAAGTATGCTTGTGTTAAAATGCCTGCTTGGATGGGGTAACATCCAATGAACATGGGATGAGGACACCTGCTGCAGATGTGCCAACTATCAGCACTCACCGTCGGAAGGCAGCATGGGCCGGGGCCAAAACTGAAGGTGATAATAAAAAAGGAGTAAAACCACAACCAGGAATACGCATGCTGTAAAAAAGTGGAACCGAGGAGGAGCCATGCTAAACAGTTCTTGGAATATGGAAACTAGTTTGGGAAAAAGTTTACTATGCACAAGGGTCTATGGATATGCAACAGGTTGATGTCAGGAAAAGGTATTGAAGGGCTATCCCTGAAGATAACAGGGGGACTTGGTTCAGTGCCAAGATGCAGCCGGCCATAATTTACCTTTGCTCCGTGGTCCTTGTCTCCCCTTGTCCTTTATTAAACTCTAAATCTTCACAGGAGAGTGAACGTGGTTTTTCACAGCCCCGAGCAGAGAGCTCTGCCCGGGGGCTCCGGGCAAAGGCGGCGGCGCTCGGCAGCGGCCCCAGCCCGCCCAGCCCCGGGAATTGCCCCGCACCGGGACAAAATCCTGCCCCGAAGGAGCCCTTGGAACGCCCGCCCGCGGCTCCTCCGTGCCCCAAAGGTCCCGGCAGCTGCCCCCGGTGCTGCCGCAGCTGCGGCTCTGGAGCAGGAAGGCTCTGCGGAACCCCCGGGCTGGGTCCCCTCCCAGCCGTGCCCGCCCCGGGGCTGATGCTCGGCCCGGGCTCTCTCGCTGCTCCGGCTCCCGCACAGCCCCGCTGTGAGCGGGCACCGAGCGCCCGGCGCCGCAGGGCCCCGAGCCCCTGCCCGGCCCAGGGTCAGTGTCCATCGCCGGCCCCTGGCCGGGGCTCCGGCCACTGCCCGGCCCCGGCACAACCTGCAGCTCCCAGCGCAGCTCCCTCCAGCCGGGCACTGCGGGCTCCCGCCGGGCACAACATTCCCTTCATGGCATCTCGGTTATCTCTGCTCACATCTGCACAACCAGCTGCTGCTGAGGCAATCCCAGCTCCCACTGAAGGCTTCCCACCCAAAATGCTGCCTTCAGCTCTGACACACCATTAAGAAATCCAAGAGCAAAAAAAAACTGAATCTGATCAGAGAATCTTGCAAAGTCACATCTGAGAACATTTTGTTATAAAATCACAAATAGTAACAGAAGCTGAGAAAGTCAACAATGATAGAAAACAAACTTCCAACACTGGGACTAGAAGAGCTCAGGCAATCCATTTGAATGGAAGGAGCCCTCTCTTTCTGACATGTGAGCAATGCCATCGAATTTCCCAAACCAGGCAAATAGGGAGCCCTGGCAGCAGCAGCTTCACACACAGCAATGACACAGAACAGGGCAGGGCAAGAGGCTGCCAAAATTATAACTTCTACTTGCAATGAAGAACCTTTGTTTCCAGTTCTACTCTAGCCACTATTAATATAGAGTCAAAAAGACTAAAACTACTAGTAATAATAAGAACTGTACTATAATTAGCAAAAAAAAAAAAAAAAGATAATGGAAATAAGAAGAATTAATAAAATCCCTGCCATACTTATACTAGGTTTGCATGGCCAGGTTTTGGTGAGGGGCTTTAGGAGCACCTTCTGTAAGAGGCTGCTGGAAGCAGCTGCTCCTCCACGTCCCACAGAGTCAAATCCAGCTGGCTCCAGGATGGACGAGCCGCCGGCCAAGGCTGGCCCAGTTAGAAATGGTGGTAATACCTTTGGGAAAAGAGATTTAAGAAAAAGAAAATGGGTGATTGTGTAGTTGTAACTGTGAGCAGGGAAGAGCAGGGTGAGAACATGTGAGTGGAACAACTCTGCACACCCCAGGGCAGGGCAGGGCAGGGCAGGAGGAGGGGCAGGAGCTGCTCCAGGGGCTGGAGCTGATTGCCCTGAGATTCCCTGGGCAGCCCCTGGGGAGGCAGCTGGGCCCCTGTAGCCCCTGGAGGGCCCGGAGAGCAGAGACGCACCTGCAGCACCTGCAGCAGCCCGTGCTGGAGCAGGGGGTGCCTGAGCAGGGGCTGTGACCCCATGAGAAACCTGTGCTGGAGCAGGGACCTGGCAGGGACCTGCAAAGCCGTGGAGAGAGGAGCCCACGCTGGAGCAGGGTCCTGGCAGGACTTGTGAGCCCATGGGAGAGTGAGGCAGCTGCAGCAGTTTGTGAAGAGCTGCTGTCTGTGAGATGAACTCACCCTGGAGAAGTTCATGGAGAAGTGTCTCGGGGAGGGACCCCACGGTGCAGCAGGGGAACGACTCCTCTCCCTGAGCAGCAGGAGAAACAACGGGTGAGGAACGGAGCAGAGCCCCCAGTGCCTGTCTCCCTGCACCACTGGGGGAGGAGGCAGAGCTGGGAAGGAGGGAGGATCGGGCAGAAGGTGTTTTTGAAGCTTTAGTTTACTTCTCACTGTCATGCCCTGATCTGGATAGAAATAAATTCAATTAATATCTGTAATTTCAAAAATGTTTTGCCCATGATGGCATTTGCTGAGTGATCTGTCCCAGTCCTTAACTCAAGCCATGAAGCCTTCATTCTATTTTCTATTTTTCTCCCTCCTGCCCATCTCTGGAGGAGAGTGAGAGAGCAGCCATGGTGGGTGCCTGGCATCCAGCCAGGGTGAAGAGACAACACTTGCTTTCCTTCATTCTTTCTTTCCTTCCAGAGGTCACAGTGAAGAGGTTGAGAGGGGCTTGGATGGAGGGAGTGAAGGTGGCAGGGAGTAGCGGGGACAGGAGGCACAGGGATGTGGCACGGGCATCCGAGGGGCCCGAGCAGCTGGCAGGGGGCAAGGCCTGTCCCCCTGGGCCAGCAGCAGCCCCGTGCCCTGCCCAAGGCGCTGCCGGCAGGGGCTGGGCCCCAGAGGCAGGGGCAGAGCCCAGCCCCGGGGGCGGCGTTTGTGCCCCAAGCCCCGTCCAGCCCAGCCTGCCCCGAGTGCGCAGTGAGCGCTGGCACGGCTGCCCTGGACAGCGTGACCTGCTGGGGACACTGAGAGCTGCCCCGCTGTGACCCTGCCCTGGGCACTGCACAGGCACCAACCCAACCCCAGCCAGCAGCACCCCTGGGCATGGCCCAGGCACTGGAGAGCATCACAGCCAGCCCCGCTGCTCCTGGTGATGTCCCAGGCACCAGAGCCCATCCCAGCCCCACTGCTGGTGATGTCCCAGGCACCAGAGCCCATCCCAGCCCCGCTGCTGCTGGTGATGTCCCAGGCACCAGAGCTCATCCCAGCCCCACTGCTGCTGGGCATGTCCCAGGCACCAGAACCCATCCCAGCCCCACTCCTGGTGATGTCCCAGGCACCAGAGCCCATCCCAGCCCCACTCCTGGGGATGTCCCAGGCACCAGAGCCCATCCCAGCACCACTCCTGGTGATGTCCCAGGCACCAGAGCCCATCCCAGCCCCACTGCTGCTGGGCATGTCCCAGGCACCAGAGCCCATCCCAGCCCTGCTCCTGGTGATGTCCCAGGCACCAGAGCCCATCCCAGCCCCGCTGCTGCGGGCATGTCCCAGGCACCAGAGCCCATCCCAGCCCTGCTGCTGCCGGGCATGTCCCAGGCACCAGAGCCCATCCCAGCCCCGCTGCTGCTGGGGATGTCCCAGGCCCTATGAGTGTCCCAGGTGTGGGACGAGCACCTCAAATGGCTCAGCTTTGACCCATCACCAACGGAGGCACCACCAAGGGCAGCCCTGCAAGTGCGCCCAGTGTGGGAAGAGCTCCATGCGCTGCTCCAGCTCCATCCCCCACAGGAGGATCCGCCCTGGATGATCCCCAGTGACCCCGGTGGACAGAGCCCTGGTGATCTGTGGTGCTGGTGATCCCTGTTGAGGAGACACCTGGCTGGGGCCTCCATATCCTCCTGGCTCCCCATCCCATGGCCTGGATTTTCTTTTCATTTCTCTTTGCCCTTCCAAACCTCCTAAAAGCAGGGTAAAAATAAAGACGTTGAGCTAAGACAAGGATGGGGACACGGGGGGTCTTGCAGGGGATGTGGGGGATGCTGGGTGTGAGGGACTTGAGGGTTCCTGGGAGAGACTTGGGACTTGTTCAGGGCTTTGGGGACACCAGGCTGAGTGGCTCCAGTTGCACTGGGAGACCCTGGAGGAGGTTCTGGGACAGCTGATCAAGGACCCCCTGCCCCGGAACTGTCCCCATGTGCCCCCATCCCAACGCCTCGTGTCCCCTGTAGCGGCTGCCCCATTCCCACAGTCACTCCCCTTTCCCCGGCCCATTCCCATGTCCCCCCTATCCCGTTCCCATCCTGCTCCCATCGCAGTCCGGATCCCATTCCCTGTCCCTGTCCTGTATTCCTGATCCCTGTACCGTATTTCCAGTGCCATTTCAGGTCCCTGGCCCTGTCCCCATCCTCATTCCCGGTCCCTGTCCGCAATCCCGGTCCCTGTCTCCATTCCCTGTTCCCATTCCCGGTCCCTGTCCCCATTCCCATTCCCTGTCCTCGTTCCCTGCTCCCATTCCCGGTCCCTGTCCCCATTCCCCGTTCCCGGTCCCCATTCCCATCCCCTGTCCCCATTCCCGGTCCCTGACCCCATTCCCTGTCCCCATTCCCGGTCCCGATTCCTATCCCCATTCCCATCCCCTGTCCCCATTCCCGGTCCCTGACCCCATTCCCTATCCCCATTCCCGGTCTCTGTCCCCATTCCCCATTCCCATTCCTTATCCCCATTCCTGGTCCCTGACCCCATTCCCTATCCCCATTCCCGGCCCCTGTCCCCATTCCCGGTCCCGATTCCTATCCCCATTCCCATTCCCTGTCCCCATTCCCTGTCCCCTCTCACCGGGCACCGCCAACATCGCTCCGGCCCCCCCGGCCTCACGTGACCGAGGAAGCCCCGCGCTGCTCCCACCCACCAATCCCAGCGCGCGATCGCTCCCGTATTTGTATAACCAAGCCCTTTGGCCTGGCTCCGCCCCCCCGCCGGCTGCAGCCGCGTCCGGGCGCTGTTTGCTCCCAGTCCCCTCCCAGCGCTCCCAGTAAGAGCGGGAGAGGCAGGGAGAGCGCTCCCAGCTCCTGCCCGCTGCTCCCACCATCGTTCCCAGCGCTCCCAGTAATAGCGGGACCGGCAGGGAGAGCGCTCCCAGCTCCTGCCCGCTGCTCCCACCATCGTTCCCAGCGCTCCCAGTAAGAGCGGGACCGGCAGGGAGAGCGCTCCCAGCTCCTGCCCGGTGCTCCCACCATCGTTCCCAGCGCTCCCAGGATCGCTCCCAGTGCCGGGCGGGGCGGGGCCGCTTTGGAACCCCCCCAGAGCAGAGCGCGGCTGCTTTTGGGTGCCGGCACTGCCCGGGCCGGGCTGGGAGCGGAGGTGGAGCGGGAGGGAGAGGAGGGAGAGAGAAGGAGGAAAAGGAAAGGCAAAAGGAAAGGGAGGATCGAGAGGAAAGGAGGAGCAGGAAGAGGAGGGACAGAGGAGGAGCAGGAGGAGGAGCAGCACCAACCCCACGCGGTTCCCCCGCTCGGGCCGGGGTCCCCCGGCATCGCCCCCCCGGAACCGCAGGTGAGCGGGGAGCTCGCCCCAGATCCATCGGGCAGTCTCCGGCAGGGTGGTTTGGCAGGGCAGGGGATGTTTGGATCTTGCAGGACCTCAAAGCTGGGCCGGAAATTGCCCTGGAGTGATCTTGGGGTGTCCCACGTGGCGATTGCCGGTACCTGCAGGCAGGGGAGTGATGTTGGGTTTGGGGATCCCCGGGAGAGCTGGGGGAGAACGTGGGAGCCCTGGAGTGGGGAGAGCGCAGAGGGGCGATGCCGGAGCCGGGGGATCCCCAGCAGCCTGGAGGAATGGGGGAGGCTGGGGATGAGCAGGGTCCGGGCCCCCGAGGCTGGAGGGAGCAGTGAAATCTCCATCCAAAACTTGGGCAGCGGGACCATTAAACCCAACATGCTGATCCCTTGTTTTTCCCCAAACCAGGATTCCCACACCTTGGCCAGGTGGAGCAGGAGACTGCGAGGAAGAGGAAGATGGTGAAGGACACCCAGGCAGGTGAGGAGGAAGTCAGTGCCCCTTTCCCCCTCTCTCCTGCTCCATCTCCCAGCCCAGCACGGCCCCGGCTGCAGGACAACCCTGCTGCCAACGCCGTCCTGCTGGGGATGCACTGGGGGGATCTCCTTCCCCTTCCCTCTGGCATGGAGGCAAATCCCATCCTCTCCTTGTCCTTCCTCCCCCAGGGAAGGAGCTGAGGATGGAGACCAGGGAGGACAAATCCCCACAGCAGAACCTCATGTAAGAGGCCGTTTTGAGTGACTCCAGGGCACAGGAATCCAATGGGGAGGAAAAACCTTGGAGAACCTGCAGGATGAGGGGCTCCAAACCCAGCACAGGGTGCTCTGAGGAGGAAAGACCCAACCTGAGCCAGGAAGGTGGACAAAGCTTCAGCCAGAGCTCGGAGCTGGTGGCCCAGGAGCAGCTTCATGATGGGGAGAAGCCCTACAAGTGCTTGGAGCGTGGGAAGAGCTTCAGGCAGAGCAGCACCCTGATCAGCCACCAGATGATCCACACTGGGGGATGGCCCTAGGAGTGTTGGGAATGTGGGAAGGGCTTCAGCTGCAGCTCCACCTGTTGGATCGGCAGAAGAAATGCAGCACTCAATATGAGTGATCAGCAAGTCTTAAACTTTATTGATAGTCTCAAACTTTATTGATAGTCTCACTTATTTATATTGGTGTTAATGAAGCTCATACATATTGCAAGGCTGAGCTCATTATTGGTTAGTTACTTATCAATCAACTATGCCTACTTCTGCATTCTTATGGTTATTCTGTTGCTGCTTCTACATTCTTACTTCTACATTCTTGTAGTTGTTCTATTGAAACTATCTTCATATTTTTGGCAAAAGATCCTCTTCCCTATCCTGTTGTTGCACCAAGGGCACAATGCCCTTGTCCACTATTGGACACTGACTGCTGACTCCTAGACTTGTCTCCTTGTTGCTTAACCAACAGTATTATTATGTCTACGTGACCTTTCTCAGCTAGCCAACTGTCCACAAAGCTCTCCACATCTGCCCTCATCACCCACCAACGCATCCACACCTGGGAGAGGCCCTATGAGTGTGGGGAATGTGGGATATGCTTTAGCCAGCACTCCACCCTGATCTGCCACCAGAGGATCCACACTGGGGAAAGGCCACACAAATGTGGGGAGTGTGGGATGACCTTCAGTCAGAGGTCCCAGCTGATCATCCACCAAATGATTCACACAGGGGAGAGGCCCTACGGGTGCACCCAGTGTGGGAAGAGGTTTCAGACCAGCTCCCATCTCCTCCTGCATGAGTGGATTCAAACGGATGAGAGGCCCTTCCACTGCCCTGACTGCAGGAAGGGCTTCAAGCGCAACTCCCACCTTGTCACCCACCGGCGCATCCACACCGGGGAGAGGCCCTGTGAGTGTCCCCAGTGTGGGAAGAGCTTCACCCGAAGCTCTCACTTGACCAGACACCAGCAGAGGCACCAGTAAGGGAAGGCTTGCCAATGCCCTGATTGCAGGAACAGCTTCATGCACCACTCCAGTTTCAACCCCCATGGGAGAGCCCGGATTGGGAAGAGCCCTGGTGATCCATGTTCCCTGTGATCCATCCTGGGAAGACACCTATCCCTTGTCCTGCCCCTCCCAGTGACATGATGTGGCATTGAAAAACATGAGTGTCTTGCCATAGCCCTTTCATTGCAGTCACTCCCACCTCAGGTCATTTGCCAGGGGCAGGAAAGGGATTCTTTCTCTCTCCCTGCGGAGAAGGGTGTCCTTTCCAGGCAGGGGGAAATATGTGGCCAGGGAGAGCCAGTTGTTGATGTTGTAGTTTTCTCTGCAAATAGTTTTTCTTATCCCTTCTGTTATCAATATTTTTTCTCTTCCTGTTTGTTCCTTATCTCGTTGCTGTTCCCAATAAATTGTTCTTATCCCAGCCCGGGATCCTTGCCTTTTGTGCTTTCCATGGGAGGCGGGAGGGCAGCGAGGGCAGCACGGTTTTAGCGGGAGCAGGAAATTGGGGAATCCCATTCCTGAAGCCCGGCCCGTGGAAACCGAGCATCCCAGCTGGTGCCAGCCCTGGTGGCCATGGCAGCAGCCTTGGGAGTGGGTCCCTGGCTGGGGCTGTGGGAACCTCTTCCCTCTGGTGCCCAGGGACAGGAGTGGAGGGAGCGGCTGCAGCTGAGTTGGGGCAGGCTCAGGTTGGATGTCAGGAAAAGGTTTTTGCCCAGAGGCTTCTGGGGCTCTGGCCAGGCTCCCCAGGGAAGGGTCCCAGCTCCAGGGCTCTCTGAGCTGCAGCAGCGTTTGGCCAGCGCTGCCAGGCCCAGGCTGGCATTGTTGGGGTGTCCTGTGCAGGGCCAGCAGTTGGACTGGAGGATCCTGATGGGTCCCTCCCAGCTCAGCCAATTCTGTGGCTCTGGGATCCCATGAGCCTGGGGATGGGGCTGCCAATGGTTGCCATGGCAACGGGCTCTGGCTGCAGGCCTGAGCTGGTGTCCATGGCAACCACCCCTGGCATGGGGTCTCCATGGAGCTGCCAAGGGACTGCGCATAGCAACAGGGGGGTCTGGTGATGGTTGCCATGGAAACTGACCATAGCAACAGGGGGTCTGGTGATGGTTGCCATGGAAACTGACCATAGCAACAGGGTCATGGTGATGGTTGCCATGGAAACACAGTGTAACAACAGGGTCCTGGTGATGGTTGCCTGCTAAGGATCACATTTGTCACAGGCCCTCAGAGGGGCTCCATGGGGACTTTCCAAGAGTCTCCAGGCTGTTCCAGAGCTGGAATGTCACACGCAGAGACAGGGGCTCCATGGAGCCCTCCCAGGGCTTTCTGGGGATGGTAAAGAGCCCTGTGGTCAGAGGCAGTCACAGCCATTCCATGGTGACATCCCAGGGCACCTTGGGCTGCAAAGGCACCCATCTGTCACAGGCATTCATGGGGGCTCCACGGTGACATCCCAGGAGTCCCCAGGCTGCCAAAGGGCCGGGATGTCCCAGACACTCACAGGGGTTCCTGCCATGGGCACAGTGGGAGCTTCAGGCAAAAGCTTTGTTTCTTTATTGGAGAAACTCCTTCTGAGTCATGAGATGGAAAAATTACCCCCAACAGACACCATGGATCCTCAAACCCCTGCAGTGCCCCTAGACTTCAAAAATTCCTTCTAAGAGAGGAGACTGGGAGCAGCTGGATCCAATCCCAGCCCCAGAATTTGTCAAAGGTTTATGTGTAAAAGATTGGACAGGTGGATAAAACTTTAATCCAATTTCTCCCACAGGATTAATGATGGAATACCAGATAAATTTATATAAATAGAGCTCTGATTGATTCTGATCATGATCAGACAGAAAGATCTTAACCAGAGTTATTTACTCCACAGTACAGGAGCTATAACAATTATTACAACATAGTGCTCTAGGAAGCAATATTGAAGTCAAGAGGGCCTTGCTGGAGTTGTTGGAGCCCATTGCAGGCAGAGCCTCCTCCTCCTCCAGCAGGAGCTGCCTTTCCTGTGCCATCAGCAGGGCAGGTCCTGCTGCAGGAAAAGCCCCAGGCCAGCCCCAGCACAGGGAAGGCCTCGGGCACAAGGGCAGAGTGCCGTGCTGGGAGCTGTGCCAGGGAGAGCCTGAGGCACCAAAGGCACCTTGGCAGCAGCAGCTGCTTGCAGCCCATGGCCAGAAGCCTCCCTTGGCAGCCCGGTCTGGTGGCCACCACTGCAGAGCTGCTGCCTCAGGGCTCCTTCCTAGCTGGGCTCTGAAAAGCCACTTCTGCTCCAGAAACCTGACTGGGAAGCCATTGGCCCCAGCACCTTGGGGACAAGATATTAATGACAAAACTCTTCATGCCAGCAGAGCCAAGGCAGGGGCAGAGGAAAGGGCAGAGCCAGGCCCAGGGGACAGGGCTGCCATGGTGATGGCTGTGAGGTCACTGCCCCTGCAGCAGCCTGGCTGCCCTCAGCAGACATTCTGGCCAGAAGCATTGTGAGGGCACCCAGAACATCAGAGAACCCACACTACAGGAATTCTGTCACTGGGGAGGGCAGGGGGTTTCACTGGGTCAGGTTGCACAAAGCTCCTGCTCTGGGACAATTCCTGGGATAGGGCACCCTTTTCCTAACTGGAAAAACAGTTGCAGTTTCATGCCTCTTGCATAATTGTAAAATATTTCCTCTTCTAACAAATGTAAATCCACCCTCAAGCAGTTTAGAGATATTGACCCTTGTTTTGTCACTGCAAGATTTGGGAGAAAATAACTTTGATCACTATTTTTCCATTTTCACAGATCTTGGAGAGGACCCAAAAATCTCTCAAGATGGGGTTTGGAGGCCTCATCATAAAACTGGCAGGGAGAGGCAGAGGGCTCTGGGGTCAGTGGTGTGGAGACTGAGGAGAGAACAGGAGCAGCCAGGGAGGGATGGAAGGGTGGTTTCAGAGAGGCTGGAGCTTTTCTTCCTAGTGGGAATGAGCCTGAAGATAATAGCACAGAGGGCAGCTGGGGAGGCCCAGAGTGCACACCAGGAGAAAGGAATTTCCCTGCCAGGGCAGGGCTGTGGTGCAGCACGTCCCCCAGCAGGAGCCTGGAGCAGCCCAAGGCTTTGTGTGGGCAGGCAGGAGGCAGAGCTGTCAGCAAAGGAAGGGCCCAGCCAGGTGGGGCAGCTGGGGGATGCCCACAGCCTGCAGGGACAGAGGCGCAGGTTTGCTCAGCACCAGAGACACCTTTGCCTTGCTTGTCCCCACCTGTCATCACTGCCACCAGTGTTCTGCTCCACCTGGAACCTGGGGATGCTTTCTCAGTTGTGTCTCTCAGAAAGATCTCTTTAAAGTATGAGAAACTTCCCTGTTTCAATCTCACTTTGAGTCCTTGAGAAGTTCTTTGAGCACACTCTGAGAGACTGAGTCTGATGCAAAGAGCACCAAAGGCCCAGAGGGTCATTACAGCCCTTGTGCTGTGTCTGTGCTGCTGAGCTGGGCCGGGCTCCTGGCCCAGAGGCAGCTCCTGGCAAGGGCAGCAGAGCTGCAGAGAGACAGCTCTGGCCAGGAGCAGCTCCTGTGCACAGCCCAGCAGGGCTGGGGCACTGCCAGGGCCCCTCAGGGACACCAGCAGGGCACAGACAGAGCTCCCAGGGGCTCAGCATTGGCAAGGGCTATGGCATGTCCCAGAGGGGGCTGTGTCACAGCAACACCTCTGGGGCTATGTCATGGAGGCACAGAGCAGCTGTGATGTCAGCAACGGGCTGTGTGACAGCACAGAGTGGGCTGTGTGAGGTCACAGATTGGGCTCTGACATCACAGAGTTTATTGTGTGAGGTCATTGAGCAGCTACAGCATCACAGAGGGGATTCTGTGACATCACAGAGCATGCTGTGACATCATGGCATGGCTGCATGACATCATAGAGCAGGCTGTGAGGTCAAAGTGTGTGCTGTGACATTACAGAGTGGCAGTATGACATCACAGAGAGGGTCTTGTCGCATCACTGAGGGGGTTGTGACATCACACAGCTGTCCGTGACATCACAGAGTACGGTGTGAGGTCATAGAGCAGATCCTGTGTTCATAGAGGGTGGCTCTGTGACATCAGAGAGAGGGTTGTGACATCACTGGCTGGCTGTGTAACATCACAGAGCAGCCTGTGATATCACAGTACAGATTGTGGAATCACAGGGTGACTTTCTGATATCGCAGAGTCTTCTGTGACATTACAGTGCAGCTGCATGTCATTCCAGGGTGACATCCCAGAGTTGTCTCTGCGACATCACAGGTTGCTGTGTGACATCACAGGGGCTCTGTGACATCACAGGGGCCTGTGTGACATCACAGGGACTGTGTGACATCACAGGGGCTGTGTGAGGTCACTGGGGAGGTCACTCTGCCCCGGCCCCCCTCACAGTTCCCCCCAGAGCAGTCCAACCCTGCTCGTGCACAGCGGGGTCCCCTGTCCCCCCGGGTCCCCCCGCCCCCGGCGCCGCAGCCTCCCCCAGAGGATGTTCCACGAGATCGACCCCAGAGCCTGACACGGGGACGGGGGCCGGGGCCCTGGGGGTGGCACAGGGGGACAGGGACCCCCGGGCAGCGTCCACGTGTACCCCAGGGCCAGAGCCTGGACCAGGGCTCCTTCACCCTGGTACCAACGAGGCCTTGAGAGCGCTGAAAAAATCCCCAGCAAGGGAGCAGCAAAAACCAGATTGAATATTAAGGGACAGCAGCACAAAGTTCCTTGGCAAGAGTCACTCTGCACCTGAATTGACACTTCAGGCACTCCAATGAAATCAAAGCAACAACAAAACCAAACAGAATCCAGGCAATCAAACCAGAAATGAATAAAGAACTGTCCCTGTGTGTGTGTATGACAAAAGGACAGTGAGAGCAAGGATGAAAGGAATACCGCCCAAAAGCTTAACAGAGCTCAAACTTAACAGGACTTAAATTGTACCTTAATCTTAACTGATACCTTCAATTTCACAATTTAGCAAAAAACAGCATTTAGCAGGATTTAATCGAACTTATAACCTATGACTTTGCAATTTAACAGAGGATTAACATTTAACAGTATTTAACTCAGATTATAACTTATATTAAACATAACAACTTAGGAAAACAACAACTCTTAGCAGTGTTTAACTTCACTTAGACCTCCTGACTTAACCTTACCTACAGGCAATGTAGCTACAGTTAAGTCATCCTGGTCACACTTGGCACCAACAGCTTTCTTTGGCAGGGTGAGAACAGGGATGTTGTGCCACTGAGGGAACAAAACCAGTTTCCAGGGCTGCTCCTGCAGAAAGCAGGAGCTGGTTGGGCAGCAGCAGTGCCTGGAGCAGACAGTGTTTGTGATGAGCTGCAGAGGAGCTGAGCCCAGGGGCTGTTGGCCAAGGCCGAGGCCCAAGGAGCATTTCTCAGCTGGCAGGGCGGCCTGAGAAGGGGAGGGGGGAATGCAGCAGCACAGGGCCATGGAACCAAGGGAGCATTGTGACATTGTGGGGCCCTGTGAGACCAAGGGACCATTGTGACACTGTGGGGCCCTGTGAGACCAAGGGACCATTGTGCCACTGTGAGGGCCCGTCAAACCAGGGGTCCACTGTGACACTTTGGGATATCATGGAACCAAGGGGCCATTGTGACACTGCAAGACCTCATGGAACCATGGAGACACCACTGAGACACTTCACAGCCTCATACAACCACAGGGCCATTGTGACACTGTGGGGCACCCTGGCACCAAGGAGACCATTGTGACACTGAGGGGACTCATGGAATCACGGAGACCATTGTGACCCCGGGGGTCCCCACAGATCCAAGAGGACCATTGTGATACTGTGGGGCCCCATGAAACCAAGAGGCCTTTGTGACACTGCAGGGCTGCATGGAACCAAAGGTCCATTGTGACATTGCAGGTCCTGATGTCATCAATGGTCCATTGTGACACTGTGGAGCCAAAGGAGACCATTGTGACACCACAAACCCCCAGGGTCTAAAGGTCCATTGTGACATTGCAGGGCTCATGGAGCAGAGGAGTCCCGTGACATTGTGGGACCTGTGGAACCACGGAGACCATTGTGACACTGCAGGGCCTCATGGGATCCTTGGAACCATTGTGAAACTTGGGGCCTTCTGGAACCAAGGAGCCATTGTGACATTGTGGGACCCCATTGAACCAAGGGTCCATTGTGACACTGCTGGACCCCATGGACTCAAAGCACCACTAGGACACTGTGGGGCCCCATGGAACCAAGGGGACCATGGTGATACTGCAGGACCTCATAAAAGCAAGGGAACACGGAACAGGTCTGGCTTGTTTGGCCTCCCATGGACTGTCAGACTGGTCCAATTGAACTTGGCATATTGAAGGTCTCTTCTCATCTGCTATTGAAACACTGGGGCTCTGTGCTTTCCTTCCTATGGAAAAGAACTCTCCTTCTCCGCCAGGTACCCATGGCCAGAATTGGGATTTCACCTCCTAATTTCCTTATACACAGGGATTGTTCCTGTAGGAATATTGCCAGGACAAGTCTGGTTGGAAATGGTTTTACAAGGGTCACCTCCCATCTATCCCCAAAACATTGTGGAAGGCTCCATGGTCTCCTTCCTATGGAAAAGAATTGTCCTGCTTCTCCAGATGCCCATGTCTGAGACTGGGCTTCAACCTCTAAAGTTCCCTATATCCAAAGACTGCTTCCAGACTAAATCTGCCATTACTGACAAGTCTGGATGGCCTTGGCCTAGTGAGGCTCTCACCTGCCTTCCAAACACTGGAGCTCTGTTCTTTCCTTCCTATGGAAAACAACTGGCCTTCTTGTCTAGGTGTCCATGGCCAGAATTGGGGTTCCACATCCAACATTCTCTGTTGTGACAGACTGGAGGAGATTGTTGGCTCAAAACATTTCATGTGTGGGGGCAGAAGGGGCAGGTCCAGCCTTGCCCTGCCCTGGAACCCCAGCCTTGCCCTGCCCTGGAACCCCAATCCCCCCAGAGCCTCTATCCCAGCCCAGCAGTGGCTGCCAGTCCCTGGCACAGCACAGGCAATGCTCCACAGCCACCTCTGCAGCCCCAGCCCAGCTCCTGAGGGACCAAATGAGCCCAAGCCCCACCTGGGGGAAGGGCCCAGGGAGACCACGGGGTATTGAAGGCTGACCACAAGGCAAGCACACATCTTGACCCTACCTCCTCTCGGAATTTCCATCTGAAATGTGCTGGAATCCAGGAGTTGGTAGCTGTGTGTGCGCTTCTCTAAATCTTATTTGTCTTTTTCTTATTCCCTCTTCTTGCGAAATTTAAGTAACTTAAAATTGAACAGGCTTAGAGTTTGTGAAGTTGAATGAGCAAAGTTAATGTTATGAGAAGTGTTTCTTGTTAATTGAATGTTGTATTAAACCTTTAGCCAAAGTTTCTCTGATTTTCTAAAGTTCCCAGTAAAGTTCCTGTTTTGTTGTTTAGAGCTCCTGAGAATCTCTTGCTGATATTTCTCCAGTGCTTCCAACCCAGAGTACACAAACAACTGTAATTCCTTTGAAATGTCTCATTGAGAGAGTTGTTTGGGGGATGGGAGTCAGGGCTTGTGTGTCCTGCTTGGCCCAGCCCAGGCAGGGCTTTCCCAGCCACATTCCACACTCCATTGCCCAGCTGGAGCCGCTGGTGCCTCTGAGTTGTGCTGCCCCAGCCCCAGGGACGCTCTCCTTGTCTGCCCATTCCCCCACGGTCTCTGGGCAGGGATGGCCTCACTGGGGGCTGCTGACATCCTCAGAAACTTGGAGGCTGCTGCTGAATTTCACTGCTCCAGAGGCTTGTTCAGCCTTCAGCTCTTCAGTGCAGGAATTCAGTGTCCCTGGGCTCATGAACATTCAGAACACCTGAATAAGCCAAGCCTCTGGGAATAATTTGATTTAATTTTCAAATCCTTTGTGGTTAATTAGACAGATCTCAGTAGTATATCCAAAGTGAATGCATTATATTTAAAAGGACAGTGAGAAAACATTTTTTTAGGTCCTGTTTAGGATTTTTTCCTGTTCATAAATCAATATGTGCAATCTCCAATTGACACTGTATCCAAGTACCTCCTCACGCAGTCTGAATAGATATGAAAATCAAGACCCTTCATGGCTGACAATCAATCAGACTCTGTCCCTACCCCCACCCCACCATTTCCCCCATCCAAGCCCTGGCACTCAGAGCAGCCTTGTGCAAATCTCAGCTCCCTCCAGCCCAGGCTGCACCTGCAGCTTTCAGCTCCTTGGCTCCAACTCCCACCTGCTTTCCTTGGAGAAGGAGCTGCCCGAGACACAGAGGGATGTTCATTTCTTGTCAGCCAGCAAAGCCAAGGGAAGGCACAGCTCCATCAAATGCAAAAGTCATTCCTCTGCTGGATATTAAATCCGCTTTCCACAGCAAACAGCCTCAGAGCAATGGAAAACACCTTCTGTGCCCAGCACAGATCCCAAGGTCCCCCCAAACCCTCCCTCCCCCAATTCTTCCCAGATTTGCTCTTTGCACACACGAGTCACAGGCTGAAGTCAGGAGCTCCCTCCATGCCCAGAGGGAGGAAAAGTGAGAAAGGGCATGAAGAGCTCACCTGTGCAGAGGCAAGGTCCAAGTGCTGCCCCTGCAGTGGGAACCACAACTCATCAGGTTTGTGTCCTTTGGGTCAGGGCCTGGTGACACTCAGAGGCACAGAAAGGTTTCTTGCCAACAAAAACAAGTTGAACATTTGAACAGTGTAAGAACCATCACAGCTCTTCCCTCAGCTCTCTGGGATGTCCCAGCAGCATCTGACATGTCCAGATCCCCAAGGGATTTCCAAAAAGAAAAAGTTCTAGACAAGGACATAAGAAAACACAATTTTGTGATAGATATAAACACAATTAAGATGTTGACTAATATGGTATTTATTTCAACATCAGAAAGACTGGGCAACTTTCTGGAGCTTAAAGTGTGAAATCAATCATTTGAGAGGCACTTGAATGACCAGAGAGCATCTGGAGGACAAAATCTGGGAGCAATGGAAAGGACATAGATCCAGCCGGTCTAGTGAAGAGATGGCCACTTAGACATGGCCTTTTCAACAGGAGAGCTAAAAACACCTGATGAAAAAAGGAGATTAAATAATAGACTGAATATTGGTGACACAAGTAGATGGAATCATCAGCATTTCTTCTCCTGCCATTAGTAGAACAATCCAGTAGATCCAGAAAATTTCTGTTCCTGATGGGAAAACTTTGCCATTTCTCAAAAGAACTCAGATTACCAAGATAATAACGATTTTCTTGTATATTATGAAACTAACAGGCATTAACACCTGTGCCCCTTTCCAGGCTGACATCAGCTGTGTGCCCATGAACAGGCAGTGCCACTTGTGCCCTGAGGTGCCCAGCTGGGATTGGATCTCTCCGAGAGCACCTGAGGGACAGCAGAGCACCTTGCAAGCTGCAGGTCCCTGACAGCCCCACAGGGCTCCTGTCCCATCAACATCTGCTCTGCTCCAGTCTGAAACAGGGCCCAGCATGGTGCCAGGATCATCAGAGAGCTGAGGTGTGTGCTGGAATTCAATGGCCTCCCCATCCCGCAGCAGCCCTGCATTTCCCTGCTGCAGCCTTGGTCTCCAGCCCAGCTTTGGAGGCTCTTTGGGCTCTGGAGTGTTGCTGCAGCCCCCAAGGGCAGCTGAGCTCTGCCTTTGGCACAGTCAGGCCTGGCCAGCGCAGGCCATGCTCAGCAATTGCTTGTGTGTGCCTGGCCTTGCTGTCAGCCCCGGCAGCGGCTGCGTGGCCCCTTTGTGGCCCTGTGCTGGCCCAGCCATGGTGGCCCAGCCCCTGTGCAGGCCCAGCCCAGGCCAGGAGCATTGCGGCTGGGAACGGCCCCTGTGCCGTGGTGCCCACAGCAGCCTTGGGGCTCTGTGCCCCATGGCCTCCCTGCTGGGCAGCTTCTGCCAGCTCCTGCAGAGCCCCTGGCACCTGTGGGGCTGCACAGACAGCCCTGCCCCGGGCTCTGCCGGCCTCTGGGCCAGCAGAGAGGCAGCCAGGGCTGGCCATGGCTGGGAACAGGCCCTGAGCCCCGCAGGAGGATGGAGCTGGGCCACAGCCAAACTCAGCCCAGGCCAAAGCTGGGCTCAGCAGCCAGGCCTGCCAACGCATGGGCACAGAGGCTGGCGCTGACAAATGTCCTGGGCCCCCTCCCTGCTCTGTCCGTGCCACCAAGGGCACAGAGCAGCCTCCTCTCTGGGTCACTTGCCTGTTTGCAATGCCTTGCACAGGCGCTGGCCCTGCCCCACAAGGCCTGGCCTGAGTCCTGCCCCTGCACGCTCAGCCAGGCTGAGATGGACACTGATGGTTTCTGGGCCAGGCTCTCTGAGCCCAGCCCAGCTCCCTGCAAGCTCTGCCAGCTGCCCTGAGCTCTGGGCAGCACCAAGGGCCTCTCTGAGCCCAGCCCAGCCCAGCCGGCTCTGGCCCCACAGCTCTGCTCAGGCCAGGCTGCTCTGGGCACTGGCCCACGGCCTCAGCCCCTGCCAAGGGCACAGCAGCAGCTGCAGCTGCCACAGGACTCAGCCCCAGCCATGGGGGAAGGTGCTTGGCCAAGGCCAAAGGAGGCTCCCTGGCTGCCCTGCTGCCCTCGGCCTGAGGTGCTCAGAGCTCTGCAGCCCCTGCTGCCATCCCATCTGCCCAGGGCAGCACCAGAGCCCCGGCCTTGGGGCCCTCAGGAGCTGCTCCTGCTCCAGGCCCAGGGCCCATCCCAGAGCTGGGGCAGCCACAAAGCTGTGTCCATTTCTGTTCATTGCTGCTCTGATGGGGATGGATCCTCAGCCACTTGGAGGTTGCTAGTGAATTTTACTGCTCCAGAGGCCTCTTCTATCTGGAGCTCTTCACTTCAGGAATTCAGTGACAAAGGCTCCCAAACATTTGTTCAAAATACCTGAGCAAGAAAAACCTCTGGGAATAATCTATGTTTTCATTTCTTCGGTGATTAATCAGACAGATTTCAGAAGAGTATTTTAAGTGAATCTGCTATATTGAAAAAATGTCAGGAGAATTGTTATGTACTCTTTGGTTTTCTTTTCTTGTTAATAGATTGATATCAGCAATGTCCAACTGATATTGACCCTCAGACACTTCTAATCTAGTCTGAATAGATATGAAAATCAAGACCCTTCATGGCTTACAATCAATAACACTTTTTCCCAAACACCCCCCACCATGTCCCTCATCCAACCCCTGGAACTCCTATAGATCAGGAATGGTGTGGCCAGCAGGAGCAGGGCAGGGATTCTTTCCCTGTGCTCAGCAGTGGCTGGGCAGCACCTCGAGTGCTGTGTCCGGTTCTGGGCCCCCAATTTAGGAAGGACCTGGAGGGGCTGGAGCGTGTTCAGAGAAAAGCAGCAAGGCTGGGGAGGGGTCTGGAACACAAGTCCTGTGAGGAGTGGCTGAGGGAGCTGGGGTTGTTGATCCTGGAGAAGAGGAGGCTCAGGGGAGACAAGGCAGTGTCAGGGCACAGGCTGGACTTGATGATCTCCAAGGTCTTTTCCAACCTTGCTGATTCTGGGATTCTCTGAAACCACCCTTGGAGCAGTTGCAGGATGAGCCCTGGGCCTCCTCTTCAGAAGCTCCAGCAGCCCAGGTCCCTCAGCTTCTCCTGGCAGCCCCAAAGCCCATCCTGTCAGTCCTGCAGAGCCTCTGCAGCTCCTCCTCATTGCCCAGAACAGGGAGCCCCAGAGGCAGACACAGCAGCCCAGATGTGCCCCCCTGGCCTGGGGTGGCTCTGGCAAGGGAGCAGTACCAGGCACTGCAGGAGCCTGCAGACAATTCCTGCAGCACTTGTAGGATGATCCTGCTGCCCAAGGGACGTTCCCATGGTGCCAGGTCAGGAACTGCAATGGGGAGTGGGGCCAGAGAGGAAAGGGCAAACAGGGATGGGCTGTTTGCAGGGCAGGGAACAGGGGTGGGCAAGAGGAAGGAATTCATAGCAGGAAGAGCAAACAAAGCAAAGATAAATCAAAGGTGAAGCCAAGGAAATGCTGAGGGCAGTTTGGGGGTGGCTGCCAGGCAGCCCTGGCTCTGAGCAACAGCGTCTGCAGTGGCACAGGAAACTCCCAGCTGATGGGAACAAACTTTCTGGCTGAGTGCAGAGGCCAGGACAAAGCTGAGTGGTTTCCCTGGTGTCCCCCAGGCCTTGCTGGCCCCAGGGGCTGATGGCATTTGTGCTCCCTCAGGTTCATGTCCCCACAGCAACAGCATGGGGGTGCTGCCCCTGCTGTGTGCAATGCAAACAGGGGCTGCTGAGGCAGTGCTGCCGTGTCTGTGCCTGCAAGGATGGGGCACCTGTGTGAGCTGGGGGAGAGGCCAGGGCTGCAGAGGGGGGATGTTGTTGGCAGCTGCATGAGGACGCTCTGGGACGCTGCCCTGGGCTGTGCAGCGCACTGGGCATGGATCAGCCCCTGCTCTGCTGCTCCTTCCCATCTGCCCCAGGGCCCTTGCAGAGCCCCAGCCATGCTGTTTGCCCCCAGCCTGCCCATGGCCAGCCTGGGGCTGCTCACGGGGGTTTCTGTGCTGAGCATTGGCCTGGCCGTGTTCTTGAGAGAGCCTGGGCAAGGAGCCTGGAGCCCCCAGGGCCTGGCCTGAGGCGTCAGCGCTGCCCCAGCAGTGCCCATGGCCTGTCCCTGCTGCAGCCCCGGCACTGCCACCCCCAGGGCTGTGCCCGGCCCCGAGAGCACTCAGGCCCTGCAGCAACACCAGGGCCACCAGGGCAGCGGGGCAGGGCCACGGCAGCAGCACTGGCAACACCAAGTGCTGCTGCTGCTGCTGCTGGGCACAGCTGCTGGGCCAGCACTGATCTGCCCCAGCTCTGCACACAGACACTGCTGCTGCAGCTCCAGAGAAGGCAACAAAAGGGCATCTCTGCAGAAAACTCTGCTGGGAGAACCTTGAGTTCCTTTAAAGCCACCAAGAGCACTGCCCTGCATTGACACAGTCTGTGGCCACAGGGAAGGTGGAGAGAAACAAAACGAGAAATGGTACAAACAGTTGCTTTTTTTTCTAGACAATGTGAATAACTAAAACAAAGGAAAAAATACCACTACAACCAAACCAACAAGAAACATCAAAGAAAACTTTTTTTACAAGTTACTTGCAGAAATTGGCTAGCAGTTTAATGTCCCTGAAACCATCTAGTCATCAGTCTCCACACAGCAGTCTTGAGCTCTTGGTTCCTCAGGCTGTAGATGAGGGGGTTCAGGGCTGGAGGCACCACTGAGTACAGAACTGACAGGGCCAGATCCAGGGATGGGGAGGACATGGAGGGGGGCTTCAGGTAGTAAAATATACCAGTGCTGACAAACAGGGAGACCACAGCCAGGTGAGGGAGGCAGGTGGAAAAGGCTTTGTGCCGTCCCTGCTCAGAAGGGATCCTCAGCACAGCCCTAAAGATCTGCACATAGGAGAAAACAATGAACACAAAACAAACAAATACCAAAGACACACCAAAAGCAAGAAGTCCCAGTTCCCTGAGTTGGGATTTGGCGCAGGAGAGCTTGAGGATTTGTGGGATTTCACAGAAGAACTGGCCCAGGGCATTGCCATGGCACAGGGGCAGGGAAAATGTATTGGCTGTGTGCAGCAGTGAATAGACAAAGGCACTGGCCCAGGCAGCTGCTGCCATGTGGGCACAAGCTCTGCTGCCCAGGAGGGTCCCGTAGTGCAGGGGTTTGCAGATGGACACGTAGCGGTCGTAGCACATCACGGTCAGCAGAAAAAACTCTGCTGAGATGAAGAACATAAAGAAAAAGAGCTGTGCAGCACATCCTGAGTAGGAGATGTTGCTGGTGTCCCAGAGGGAATTGTGCATGGCTTTGGGGACAGTGGTGCAGATGGAGCCCAGGTCGCTGAGGGCCAGGTTGAGCAGGAAGAAGAACATGGGCGTGTGCAGGTGGTGGCCGCAGGCTACGGCGCTGATGATGAGGCCGTTGCCCAGGAGGGCAGCCAGGGAGATGCCCAGCAAGAGGCAGAAGTGCAGGAGCTGCAGCTGCCGCGTGTCTGCCAATGCCAGCAGGAGGAAGTGCCTGATGGAGCTGCTGTTGGACATTTGCTGCGGCTGCACATGGGGATCTGTAAGAAAAGTAGTCATGGAATAGTTGGGTTTGGAGAGGACTTGAAATATCCCAGCACAGCCTGGGGGCACTTTCCCCCCACTGCCTGCCCAGGGCTCTGCTGCCTGAAGCTGTCCCTGCCAGCAGCTGCTTCCCTGTGCCCAGGGCTGGGCCCTGCCAGTGCTGCCAGAGCCCAGCCCAGCCCTGGGGGCTCAGCTCTGCCCTGCAGAGCCCTCCCAGCTCAGGCACTGCCCAGGGGCAGCTCTGGCTCTGCAGGCTCTGATGGCAACGTCAGAGCAACCCTGAGGAGACTGGAAAAGCAACACTGATGCTGCCTGTGAGGGGCCCTGTGCTGATTTCTGTCACTGCCTGGTTTAGTAAATCTGGGAAATTTTTTTTTCCTCAACCTGAACTGAAAGATAAATATCTATGTGAAATATCCCATCCAGGAAACCCAGAGCAGTAGATTAAAAATGCAAATTTTTCTTTTTTATGTAGCCCCTGCCTTGCTGTGCTCCCTGTATAATCTCCTAGTATATGTTCTGCAGTTCAATGCCATGCTGGAAGCAGTCCTGAACAATGCAGCATCCTCCCCACACAAGGACAACACTCCCAAGCCTCACCAGCTGTCTCCTCCCAGCCAGATCTTGTCCCCCAGTGCTGGGAGCAGCTGCCAGGGCTGGCTGAGAGCTGTCCCTGGCAGGCAGCAGAGTCCCTGCCCCAGCACAGCGCCCTGGGCTGCAGGACCCTGCTCTGCAGGACAGCCCTGGGCACCCCTGGCTGCTCTGCACAAGAGACAAGCAGAGAATGTACTCACAGGCTCTGCAGGCATTGGCATGTTCCAGCTGCAGGAGATGGCTCCAGGAGCTGCAGCTGCATTGTCCTGCAGCCAGAGGTTCCTGTGCCAAGGGCTGGCAGTGATTGTGCCCCAGGCACTTCTCAGCCCCTTCCCAGCCCTGACTGATTGAAGCTCTCTGTGCCTCTGTGCTGTGCCCGGGCTGGCTGCAGGCAGTGCCCCAGCCCTGCTGGGCTGGCAGAAGAGCTGCTCATCCAGAGAAATGTGCTTTTGAAGCTCTTCTTGGTGAGCAGGAGCTGCCTCTGTGCCAGGAGCCCAGCCCAGCTCAGCAGCACAGACACAGCACAAGGACTTTAATCAGCCTCTGGGGCTTTGTGCTCAGGCCCTGGACATCAGTCCCTGAGAGGGAGCTGATGAAACCTCTGCAGAACTCCAAGGCAGCATCCAACTCCAAAGTTTCTTGGACTTTTAATGGGTCCCACTGAGAGACACGGCTGAGCAAGTGTCCCCAGGCCCCAGGCAGAGCAGAGAACTGCAGGCAGTGATGACAGGTGGGGACAAAGAGAAGCCAAGACTTGGTGCCCTGGGGCACAGCAGGGTCTGTGCCAGCAAGGGCTGGGAGGAGACACCTTGTCCTGAGGCCCTGGGGCCTCCTGGCACAGCCCCAGCCAGGCTGGGCACTGTCAGCCCCTTGTGCTGCCCTCAGCATCCCCCCCTAGCCCACATCCCAGTGGCCTCAAGGATCTGCTGCAAGGAGTCCCTGGGGAGCCTTGCTCAGCAATGGCCCTGGGGGCTCCTTCATGCTCCCTGCAGGGACTGCAGGTTTTTCAAAGGACTTTGGGTTTGGCTTTTGCCTTGGAGTCTCTGAGAGGTTTGTGCAATCATGGCTCCCAATTATCTGCTGTAATTAGTCCCTGGAGAGGCTTTGTCAGTAACAACACTCAGTGGGGCTCATTAATGCTTCAGGGTACTTCAGTTATTTTAAGGTACTTGGTGTTTCCCTTTTGATGCAGACTCTGTGAGAGGTTTGTGCAATCATGGCCCCAATTATCTGCTTTAATGAGTCCCTTGAGAGCTTTGTACTGACACTCAGTGGGGCTCATTAATGCCTTGAGATACTCAAGATTTTTAAGGTACTTTATGGATTTAAGAATACTTTTAGGTACTTTTAAGGATTTTCCTTCCCACACTGAGTCTCTGAGATTTTTTTGTGCCATCCTGGCCACCAATTCTCTCCTCCAAGGTGTCCATGAGGAGCCTGTGTTGGGTATCTTCCCCCTTTCTGTTTTACAACAAAGATGGAACTGAAAGATTTTTGTAAGACATTCTAAAAGCATCCAAACAAACATGACACAATTAACAATACAACAACCACCATTAAGAGAATCAATAGTCCTGTTTTAGCTAGACATCATCCAACCCTTTAGTCCCATATATTGGAAGAGTTTATTGAACCAGTCTTTGTTTTCCACTTGAAGCTTCTTGAACCCTTCCTTCAGTACCTGAATGCTCTTGTGAATTGACTCGCTGTTGCTGGAGAGGTTCATGCAGCACATGCCCTCAGAGTCTACACAGCCATGCCCATGTGCCCAGAGTAAAAACTCTATCGCTGTTCTGCAAGGTGGCGTGTCTGATGGTCTCTGTGTCTGAGAGCAGCCACTCAATGTGAGGGAGGTGGCATTGGTTTGCTTACTCAACAGGCACCCAGGATGGTCTGATTGTCCTAAAGCTTTAGCTGCAGCCACCCAAGGTAGTCCAGATTGGGGGTGCTACCATCCAATACCTGGATTAAAGCTTTCAAAGCCATCTCTTTGATATCATCCAATACTTCTCTGGGGATACCTGCTGCTTGATCATCTGCTAGGCTGTGTTGTCCTTCTCCAGCTAGATGGTTGATTGTCAATTCTGCCCTTGCCTCATTATTAGCATAGTCTGCTATTAATTGATTTAGTAAACACTTCCATCCCTCTTCCTACAGGGTGTATTTTGTAGGTGACAACAACATGATCATAATATATTTTAAATCACAGGGAGTTAAGACATGTGCTGTAAAGATGGCCCTCATTAGGCCATTAAAACAAGGTCAGTCCTTCCTATGGTCTTTAGCTGCCCTACACAGATCCTTGATTTCCCCATAAACCAATGGCTGAAACCTGGGATTTTGCCCCCTTCTTTCATAACATCCCAGGGCAACGAGGAGTTTTGAGACTGTTTGCCAGTCTCCTTCCTTAACTGCTTCTTTCCGGATCCTTTCCTAGTGATAATCTGGCTTTGAGGGGCGAGGTGGGTCTGGGGAATCCAAACTGTCTTCTGGGGAGGAAGAATAACCTGGACCAGAAACATTTGGATTAGAAATAGTGTGACAGTTGGGCTTAGTATCTTTGATCATGGGGTTATATTGTTGAAAGAGGGTGAGGCAGAGGGCACTGCAATTTTGTCAGGTGTTGGGGAGGAAGGGCCTTGATCTAGGATGGCAGACTCCTGGGGTGGAGTTCTGGAGGCATGGCCAGGGGTGGAGAGGATGATTAACAGTGGGGGCGTGACCCGCAGTCATGGGGGTGGAGTCTGGAGGTTCATTCAGGGTGGAAGAGAAGGTTGTGGTAGCAGGAAGTGGAGGAGCCAAGATGGAGGGAGGATGCTCGGGCTCCCGAGCCACATTCGGGATTCCTTCCATGTTGAGTCCCCAGGGCATGATGCTCCAAGACAGCGTGGCCATTGCCATCTTGGACCATCGTGGAAGGTCTGAGAAAGGCAGGTTAGAGGAGAAGTCCAAGTTAGGAGTGACCAGCGGATTGAGTTTTCAACAAACTGCTTGCTGGTGAATGGTGGTGTGGAAGATGAGGAGCATGTGGGGTGCAATGGGGTCCATTTTGATCAAAAGGTTGTACAATTTAACTCTCCCTGAGTCCCTAAAATTCAGTGGTATGCATTTCATCAGCAGAGGCATCAGGAAAATTTTTAATGATCCACCTCATGATTGATTTTAATTCGTACTTTGAAAATATTGTGTCATGATCAGTGAGAATTAAAGCATCCATATAGAACTCCTTTCTGCTTTCGACATCTGGCTTCCCAATTTTCTCTTTCTCTGCCTTATGGGGAAGAGCCACCAGAACACCCCAAATCAATAATGGGACATGGGTGCATATTGTAAAAACACAATGGCAAAAAGGGCAATAAATGTCTTGAATTTCCCCAAACCCACCTGCAATCCTATGCAGGTGAAACCATTTTTGTCCCTGCCAATCCTGGGCAAGGTCCCTTGAAGCAACGATGAATCCACCGGGCCCGGCACAATCCAAAATCCTGGGGAGCACTGGCCTATCCATCAGCTAACCCCAGCTGACGTGACTGACACAGGGAGCCCTGAGTGTCATTGTCCCTGTTCGGGCGCCCATGGTCACAATGAGGGTGGCTGTGACAAACCTCTCTGGTTCCCTGAATTCAGGGTGAGTGTGACAAAAATGAAAAGGAGCAGGATCAATGGAGTTGCTTAAAAGGAACTTTAATAACACAGGGTGAAAAACAATAAACATGAAGAAGTCAAGAAGAGTATGAGGGGGCAGGATCCTAAGACCTGAGACAAAGGCGAAGCAACAACATGTACATTTGGGGGTAGAACACTCTAGAACAATAACCATATAGGGGAAACAAGTAACCAATAGGGGAGTAGAACTTAGACAAATTAGCATAACAACAGTAAAAGCTTATTGGGGAACTTTCAAGCTCATCCTAATTAAACAAATGATTCCCAGGGCTTGAAACTCATGCCCAATTCTTTGGGGGGTAAAATCTGTCTGACTCTGAGTTACAGCTGGGCTAACTCCCACACTGCTGCTTTGCTCTGGTCCCTTGGGACCATGTGGCCCAACAGAGCCACAATGATGCCCTTGGTTCCACGAGGTTCCACATTGTCACAATGGTCCCTTGGATCCATGGTGCTCTGCAGTGCCACAATGGCCCCTTCATTTCACAAGGCTCCCAAGTGTCACATTGGTCTCCATAGGAAGGAAAGCACGGAGCCCTCATGTTTCAGAAGCTGAATAACGGCAGCCACCAGAGGTTTGTCCAGGACTTTGAGACAGGTAAGAATTTACCAAAGTGTGAAATAGATTAGAGGGTAGTATAGCATTTCACTAGCGTGAGAAATTTAGGTTTTGGGATTTTTAGTATGGTGTAGATAGGAAGCAAGATGCAGGAATTAGGGTGTAGTCCCTGTCTTCTTCATCTACTCCATTTTCTGCAGTGTTGGTGGCACAGGGTGATTTGTCAAGGAAAGCACAGTGCAGAGGTTATGTGGACAGTCAAGGGATGAGTTATTGGTTGATAAGTAGAAATAACGTATGTTTTAAGAGTTGATTGGATGAGACAACTTTAAAAGACCTTAAAACCATACATTTTGGGGCCGTTTTGCGGTGCTTTCCAGCGTGCTGAGCCTGGTGTGCACAGCAATGCAGAATTTTAGATCATATAACAATAAACAAGAAGCTGAAGACTGAAAAAGTGCCATGCATCTCCTTTTACTTGGCACAGAACTGCTACTGGAGGGTTTCTCCCCCCCCAGAAAGGCCCAACATGAAACAAACATCAATAACTGGTGCCCCGACAATGTTTGAAATAAGTTGGCTTCCTTCCAGAAAGTTGTTTACTGAAGGGTGTTGTCTTAATTGGCCAATCATTTGAAATGTGTTGATTAAATGACCAATGAGGTCCACCTGTAGCAAACCAAGATATAAAAGAAGGGGATTGAAAAAATGGGTGGCTTTTAGCCCTTAGCCTTCTGATCTGAGTCTGTGTCATCTCTGATTCAACGGTGAAATTTGGGAATCTGTGGGGGCTGCTGGGGATCCTTTCTGCACCTCATGGCCCAACAGGAGCTTCTCCAATAAATGCTGCCTGAGGCTCCCACTGTGGCCATGGCAGGAACCCCTGTGAGTGTCTGGGACATCCCGGCTCTTTGGCAGCCTGGGGACTCCTGGGATGTCACCGTGGAGCCCCCGTGAGTGCCTGTGACAGATGGGTGCCTTTGCAGCCCAAGGTGCCCTGGGATGTCACCATGGAATGGCTGTGACTGCCTCTGACCACAGGGCTCTTTACTATCCCCAGAAAGCCCTGGGAGGTCTCCATGGAGCCCCTGTCTCTGCCTGTGACATTCCAGCTCTGGAACAGCCTGGAGACTCTTGGAAAGATCCCATGGAACCCCTCTGAGGGCCTGTGACAAACCTGATCCTTGGCAGGCAATGATCAGCAGGCCCCCTGTTGCTATGGTCAGTTTCCATGGCAACCACCACCAGCCCCCTGTTAATATGGTCAGTTTCCATGGCAACCATCACCAGCCCCCTGTTGCTATGCTCAGTCCCTTGGCAGCTCCATGGAGACCCCATGCCAGGGGTGGTTGCCATGGACACCAGCTCAGGCCTGCAGCCAGAGCCCGTTGCCATGGCAACCATTGGCAGCCCCATCCCCAGGCTGATGGGATCCCAGAAGCACAGAATTGGCTGAGCTGGGAGGGACCCATCAGGATCCTCCAGTCCAACTGCTGGCCCTGCACAGGACACCCCAACAATGCCAGCCTGGGCCTGGCAGCGCTGGCCAAACGCTGCTGCAGCTCAGAGAGCCCTGGAGCTGGGACCCTTCCCTGGGGAGCCTGGCCAGGGCCCCAGCAGCCTCTGGGCAAAAACCTTTTCCTGACATCCAACCTGAGCCTGCCCCGACTCAGCTGCAGCCGCTCCCTCCACTCCTGTCCCTGGGCACCAGAGGGAAGAGGTTCCCACAGCCCCAGCCAGGGACCCGCTCCCAAGGCTGCTGCCATGGCCACCAGGGCTGGCACCAGCTGGGATGCTCGGTTTCCACGGGCCGGGCTTCAGGAATGGAATTCCCCAATTTCCTGCTCCCGCTAAAACCGCACTGCCCTCACTGCCCTCCCGCCTCCCATGGAAAGCACAAAAGCCAAAGATCCTGGGCTGGGATAAGAACAATTTATTGGGAACAGCAATGAGATAAGGAACAAACAGGAATAAAAACAATATTGTCAATAGAAAGGATAAGAAAAACTATTTACAGGGAAAAATACAACATCAAAAACTGTCTCTGCCTGGCCATATATTTCATCCTGTCTGGAAAGGACACCCTTCTCCTCTGGGAGAGAGAGTCCCTTTCCTGCCCCTGGCAATGTTCTGAGGTGGGAGCGAATGTAATGACAGGGCTATGGCCAGACCCTCACGTTCTTCCATCCCACATCATGTCATTGGCAGGGGCAGGAAAAGAAGCAGGTGTCTTCCCAGCATGGATCACAGGGAACATGGATCACCAGTGCTCTTCCCAATGTGGCTTCTCCCATGGGGGATGAAGCTGGAGTGGTGCATGAAGCTGTTCCTGCAATCGAGGCACTTGCAGGGCTTCATTTACTGGTGGCTCCATTGGTGTTTTGTCAAATGAGAGCTCTGGGTGAAGCTCTTCCCACACTGGGGACACGCGTAGGGCCTCTCCCCAGTGTGGATACGCTGGTGCCTGATGAGGTGGGATTTCTGCTTGAAGCCCTTTCCGCAGTCAGGGCAAAGGAAGGGCCTCTCCTGGGTGTGAATCCACTGGTGCCTGGCGAGATCAGAGCTGGTGTGAAACCTCTTCTGACACTGGGGACACTCATAGGGCCTCTCCCCTGTGTGGATGCGCTGGTGCCTGATGAGGTGGGAGTTGTACTTGAAGCCCTTCCCACATTCAGGGCAGTGGAAGGGCCTCTCATCCGTGTGAAACCGCTCATGCAGGTGGAGACTGGAGCTGGTCTGAAACCTCTTCTGACACTGGGGACACTCGTAGGGCCTCTCCCCAGTGTGGATGCGTTGGTGGATGATGAGGGCAGAGCTGCAGCTGAAGCCCTTCCCACACTCCCCACACTCGTAGGGCCATTCCCCAGTGTGGATCATCTGGTGGCTGATCAGGGTGCTGCTCTGCCTGAAGCTCTTCCCACACTCCAAGCACTTGTGGGGCTTCTCCCCATTGTGAAGCTGCCCATGGACCACCAGCTCCGAGCTCTGGCTGAAGCTCTGTCCACCTTCCTGGCCCAGGGTGGGTCTTTCCTCCTCAGAGCACCCTGGGCTGCGTTTTGAGCCCCTCCTTCTGTGTAATCTCTGGGGCTTTTCCTCCACGTTGGAATTCTGCAGCGTGGAGCCATTTAAAATGGCCTCTTCCACATGATTCTGCTGTGGCGATGTGTCCTCCCTGGTCTCCATCCTCAGCTTCTTCCCTGGGGGAGGAAGGCCAAGGAGAGGATGGGATTTGCCTCCGTGCCAGAGGGAAGGGGAAGGAGATCCCCCCAGTGCATCCCCAGCAGGACGGGGTTGGCAGCAGGGTTGTCCTGCAGCCGGGGGCTGTGCTGGGCTGGGAGATGGAGCAGGAGAGAGGGGGAAAGGGGCACTGACTTCCTCCTCACCTGCCTGGGTATCCCAGGGCTCCTTCCTCTTCCTCACAGCCTCCTCCTCCATCCAGTCAAGGTTTGGGGATGGGAAATCCTGTTCTGGGAACCAAACAAAGGGTGCACACATCGTCTTTTTAAAGGATTTAAGGGAAATCTAGGGGAGAGTCTAAATAAGAATTAGAGTTTAATAAGAAAATGAAGATCAAGGCAATAATACAGAAACACTGCCTTAAACTGACTGAGTCAGGATATAACCTGACACCCTGTTGCTGGTCAGGGTGGTGGCTGCAGTCCCATTAAATGGTGGCTGCAGTCCTGTGAGAGAGATGAACGTGATTCTGTCGAGGCAGTGATCCTGTAGAAGGGTCTGGTCTTCCTCTGGAGGTCCAGTGGTGGTTCTGGAGCTCTTGTCCTCTGGGAATCCAGTAGGCAAGCTGCTCCTGGTGTTGAAAGTCTCAGTTTATATCCCGATAGGAATGCTTGGATCCTCCCCCTGGGCGGAGCATCCCACAATGGGATGATGGAATTTTATCAGTCCTGCAGTGACACTCAATGGCCCATTCACAGAAGATATCTCCCCTGGAGGGCGTTATCAGGGCTGAGTCATGGAAGAGATCAAGAACACTGCCCCACCTGTTGATAGCAGTTGATGAAGATGGGGATTGAAAACATGCACTTGGTTCCATCTTACACTGCAACCTGAAACAGTGGGGGAATCCCTGCTCAGGGGGTGAACACCACCCCCCTTACCCAAACTGTCTCAGGTGTAAAACCCCCACCCCGGGAAGGCCACACACACAGGGGACAATGTCACACTTGCCCTGCTCCAGGGCAAATGGCATCTCTCTAATATTTTCTTAACCAGATTGCAAAATTATTTCGGCACAGTGAGTTCAGGGCACTGTTCTTTGACCCCAGTTGCCTTTGACAACAGCATGGTTCCTTCCTCTGAGGAGGTTGTGGGTCTCTCTGAAGGAACTCTTGGAAACATGGATGCAGCTCCGTCTGAGCGCCCTGTGGGAGAACTGATGAGGAAAATGGCTGTTGTGGGACTGGAGTGTAAAGAAAATACTTTGTTGTCCCTCCTTGAAAAGTTTCTTAAAATCACTGGAGGAAATGGAGCAAATGATACCAGCAAGACTGACAAGGTTCATTCACCACATGGTGAGGAACGCAAGGCTGCTAAAAGTCCCACAAGAAGCCCAGCTCAAGTAGCTAAGTTCCCAAATAACTACTGGATTCCCAGGGTTGGGTTTTTTCCAAATGTGAGAATCATTATTCTCTTCATCCCTGTCACCTTTGTGACAGCTACACAGAGCTTCCACTTCCTTTTAATAATATCTGTAATTGGCCGAATTTGCACTTTTCTTTAATTAGAACCTGCCAGCAGCTGAGCTGGAGCTGTGCAGGAACCAAGGAAACTTGGAACTGCCACAGAATTGCTTCTATTTTCAGCCGGTGCTGCAGCGGCCATGGGGCAGAGGGGTGGGAAAGGGGGGTCCGGGGTGGCAGTGGAGGAAATGCCGGGCCCGGGGGCTGAGCACAGGGCTGAGCACGCAGAGATGGTTTTGTTCTTGCTGAGCTCGCACTGAGCCAAGGCCTGTCCTGCCCCTCATTCGGCCACGCTGGGGAGGGGCTGAGGGTGTGGGGGAGCTTGGGAGGAGACACAGCCAGGACAGGAGATCCCAGCTGACCCCAGGGATACCCCAGACCATAGGACATCATGATCAGTGCATGAAGTGTGGGGAACAAGGAGGAAGGGGGCACATTTGCAGTGAGGGTTTTGTCTCCCCAGGTAACACTTAGGCAGGATTGGGCCCTGTTTTGCCAGTGGGCAGGACCCGCACCAAAGACACAGACACCAACTTAACTTAAGGAACAGTGTAATTTAGATAATGCAAATTTGCAAAAAAATACAAAAATATTAGGTAGGCAAAGCAAATAATCATTAGTAAATAATTCCAAAAGAGAAGATGTTGAAATGTGTATCACACAACTGTCCATTTCTGGCTGCAGGCTCTGGAGATTCTATCTCTGCCTTCAATCAGGGTTGCATTCCCTAAAGAATCCTGGTACCAAATCCTGCTTTCCAAGGCTGGAACAGTGTCTCAGGTTTAGCTGGGTGTGTATTCAATTACCCTCTGTTAAAGTTGGGGCCATTATCATCTGTTAATTGAGCAGTTTACTTTATCTCTTCCAGATGAATCCTCCCTCCAGGGAGATATCTTCTGTTAATGGGCCATTGAGTGTCACTGATAAAAATTCCATCATCCCATTGTGAGAAGCTCTGCCCAGAGAGAGGAGCCAAGCATTCCTACCTGGATATAATCTGAGAATGTGAACAACAGAGTCAGCCTTCTCCCACAAGATTCCCAGAAGAGCAGCTTTCAGCTCCACTGGATCCCAGAGAAAGACCAGGCCAATCGGCACCACAACTGGGCCTTCAGAGGAAAACTCCACCCTTCTGCAGGATCACTGCTCCAACAGAACCACACCTGTCCCTGCAGGAGCACTGCAGCCACCATTTAACAGGAGTGCTACCAACACTGACTCACAGGGTGTCAGGTCATATTCTGACTCTGTAAGTAATTTTTTAGTACTACTGCATTTGTATTTTTAATTTTTCCACTGAAGAACTGTTATTCCTATTCCCATAGATTTTGCTTGACAGCCTCTTATTTTGAAAATTATAATTCCAAGTGAAGGGATTAAAATTTTCCATTTCAAGGGAGTCTCCTGCCTTCCTTAGTAGACACCTGTCTTTTCAAACTGACACAATGCCCTGGGACAGCCAGGCAGGTGAGGAGGAATTCAGTGCCCCTTTCCCCCTCTCTCCTGCTTCATCTCCCAGCCCAACACAGCCCCCGGCTGCAGGACAACCCTGCTGCCAACCCCGTCCTGCTGGGGATGCACTGGGGGGATCTCCTTCCCCTTCCCTCTGGCACGGAGGCAAATCCCATCCTCTCCTTGTCCTTCCTCTCCCAGACAAGGAGCTGAGGATGGAGACCAGGGAGGACAAATCCCCACAGCAGAACCATGTGGAAGAGGCCATTTTAAATGGCTCCACGCTGCAGAATTCCAACGTGGAGGAAAAGCCCCAGAGATTACACAGAAGGAGGGGCTCAAAACGCAGCCCAGGGTGCTCTGAGGAGGAAAGACCCACCCTGGGCCAGGAAGGTGGACAGAGCTTCAGCCAGAGCTCGGAGCTGGTGGTCCATGGGCAGCTTCACAATGGGGAGAAGCCCCACAAGTGCTTGGAGTGTGGGAAGAGCTTCAGGAAGAGTAACCACCTGATCCGCCACCAGATGATCCACACTGGGGAATGGCCCTACGAGTGTGGGGAGTGTGGGAAGGGCTTCAGCTGCAGCTCTGCCCTCATCATCCACCAACGCATCCACACTGGGGAGAGGCCCTATGAGTGTCCCCAGTGTCAGAAGAGGTTTCAGACCAGCTCCAGTCTCCACCTGCATGAGCGGTTTCACACGGATGAGAGGCCCTTCCACTGCCCTGAATGTGGGAAGGGCTTCAAGTACAACTCCCACCTCATTCCTGGCACCGGCGCATCCACACAGGGGAGAGGCCGTACGAGTGCCCCACCTGTGGGAAGAGCTTCACCCAGAGCTCTAACTTGACCAGACACCAACGGAATCACCAGTAAGGGAAGCCTCGCAAATGCCCCAAGTGCAGGAACATCTTCGTGCACCACTCCACTTTCATCCCCTATGGGACGACCCACGTTGGTCAGAGCCCTGGTGACCCACATTCCCGGTGATCCATGTTGGAAAGACACCAGGCTGGTTATTCCTTTCTTTTGGCCTTAATTTTCTTTGGATTAATCTTCATCCCTTTAAAACAGAGAAAATTGGGGTCAAAATCAATAAATTCATCAAAGGCATCTAAAGCCTCACTTTTTACTTGTGTTTCAGAGGAATCTGGGATTCAGGGAAATAATTGGGAAAATTTGGGGGTATTTGGTTTAGTTGTCTCCCTTTCTTGGCTCTCAAAGAGACAATAGGGTTTGATCTGTCACCTCAATGCCACTGAAACTACTCACTCCCACCCCAAAATTCCTCGATTCTACAGCCCCTTGGTGTGGAATGGGGTTGAAAGGGATTGGGCGAAGTGGGATGCAAATCAGGAGGGGTGAGATGTGCATTGGGTGGGGCAGGATGGGTGGGATGGGGTTTGGGAGGTGTGAAATGGGGGAAGTACAGCTTGGGAAAGGGGTCTTGATGTCCAGGAGGGGTGGGAAGGGTTGGGGTTGGGAATGGGGAGGTGAGCTGGGGTTGGGAATGAGACAGCTGAAGTTTGGGGATAATGAAGGGAAGGGAAGGCCGTTATTGACTGAGTTTTTGGATATTCCGTGTTCATGAAGAGATGCCGCGGTATCTCACATTTCCGAGGCGGTTTTGGGGCGCTCCCCAGCTCTTGGGGGGTTTCCTGAGCAGGTCCATGGAGCCCCATTGCCAGGGGTGGTTTCCATGGGCAGGAGCTCAGGGATGTAGCCAGAGTCCATTGCCTCAGTGCTGGAGAGCAGAGAAATGATGAACGGCCCCAGACAACTCCAGTGTGTGTTTGGAGACCTGTGAGCTGACTGGAGAGAGACCAACAGCAATTCCCTGGAGAGATGCACCTTAGACTCCGGGCATTCCTCACAGCTCAGGGTCAGGAAAGAAGCTTCCCCCATGGTACCTTGCAGCACTTTGTTAATTTCTCCCAGTTCTGTCCTCCCTATTGGCCCATTGGCCTTTTCTACCTCTTTTACCCTTATATGTTCATGTTCTAGAGGGTTCTCCCTTCCCTGTCTTCCCACTGGTTTATGTCTCCACCTATTCTTTCTTGCACTCCCTATTGGTCCCTTCCCTGTGTACCACCCCTGAGCCCTCAGACTACTGGATCCTTGATGTTCTCCTACACCCCCTCTTTTCCTGATTTATACCCGGGACCCTCCTTTGTCTTTGATTTTTGCCCCTGGACCTCTTCATCATTGCCTGAAATAAAACACATTAAAACTCTATGCCTGGACCCTCCTGTGTATTCACTGCTGAGTTGCTGAGCTGCTGTGTGTGTGTGTGTGTGTGTGCGCGCGCGCGTGTGTGTCTGTGTGTGTGTCTGTGTGTGTCTGTGTGTGTCTGTGTGTGTGTTTGTGTGTGTGTGTGTGTCTGTGTGTGTCTGTGTGTGTGTTTGTGTGTGTGTGTGTGTGTGTGTTTGTGTTTGTCTGTCTGTGTGTGTGTGTGTCTGTGTGTGTGCATGTGTGTGTGTGCATGTGTTTGTGTCTGTGTGTGTGTCTGTGTGTCTGTGTGTCTGTGTGTGTGTGTCTGTGTGTGTGTGTCTGTGTGTGCTGGTGCTCTTGTGGCTCCTGCCTGTTGTTGCAAGATGCTCTCAGGGAAGGTTGCATTCACCACCACTGCAGACCACAACAAGCGGAGCCCGAACAGGGACCTTTGTCTGGTACCCCTGGAGACCGTCTCCAGCATGGCTGCAATCTAAGTCGCCTTTGGGTCAGCCACTACCCTAAGGCAACGTCTGAGTTTTATCAGGGCACACTGAGGGGAGAGACCTGCAACCCTCCTAGAATCACGGACTGGAGGATCGCTAACCTCGACAGACCCACCACGAGATCCTTTGTTGACCCACTGTTGGATGAGTATGTTTCAGTCAGCATCCCCCTTTTCTTTTGTTTTCTCACTTTAAATCCTGTGGGTGGGAAGACTGCAGAATAGGCACAAAACTCATTGTTCCACAACGGGAGATTTATATCTAAGTTACATTAGCCCTTGTTGCTTCGGGAATTCATTTTTCAAAGGAGAATTTGAAAGCTTTTGTTCATTTTCTTTTCAAATATTTTATGTTACAAGGAAATCAGTTTCACCACTTGAGATTTGGGGTATGGTTGAGGATCAAGTTATTTGTTTTATAAATGGAGGGAAATTTTAAAGTGTGTGTGTCTGTGAGGAAGTTTTATCCTCTTTTTTGTTCCATTTATGTCAAAAAGCTTTATCTTCTTTTTTTGCTATTTATGATTCAGTTAAAAAAATCAGGGGAAAATTCAGGAAAAGTTTTGGGTCCCCAGTTCAAAACCCCTTCCCCTTCATCCTCTCCCCATGCCCCCAAACCCTCTTCCCCACCTGAGGAGCAATCACCAGGTGGATGTCACTATCCAGCACATGGTTGCTGCTGCTGTCTCCCTGACTCCTCCCAATCTCCTCTCTCCCCTTACTAGGACAGCACTGGCCGTGACCCTCTGGACCTTCCCCTCAACCTTCCTCCTGTGCTTGCATACCCTCCTTCATCTCCACCAGTGGCCATTACCCCACAAAATGGTGCCAGCAACATGGCCAGCTCCGCCATTTTGTCCCCTCCTGATCCAAGTTTTCCCACCCTCACACCCCAAAATGGCCACTTTCCCACCTCTCCTCTGCCCTTTCCTGCTCCTCCATCATCAGGCTCCTCCCCTGCAACGCGTTCCTCTCCGCCCATCGTGTCAATGGTCGCTCCTGCATCAGGATCCCCCTTTCTATAAGTACCACCCTTCCCGATGCAGGCCCTGCCTTTCCCCTTGTGGTCTCCACCTTCTCCACCCTGGGCTCCACCCCTAGGGCCATGACACTTGTGGCTCCCACATCCCCGGAGCCGGAAGTGGACATGATGGTGACCGGAAGGCAGCCATCTTGGCTGCCAGCAGCCCACGGCACGGGGCCGCACCGGTTACCCAGGAGCACGGCTCCTCTGCCAGCAGGCCCTCCTCCTCAGCAGAAGACAGTGATTCCCAGACTCTAACACCGAGCCTGAGGATCACTGGGCAGGGGTGTGGGAACAAGCTGCTAGGGAAGGTGATTGGGAGATGCAGGGAGATTGCAGACCCTGGAGGCCCCTTGTCCAATGCAAAAGAGGGATGAACCCAAAGCAGGAATCCGTGCCTGATAAGAAGCGCTGCAAGGCATGCAGGGACTGTGAGAGGGGGTCCCCGTTCTACAAGAATAACGATCCTTGCCAAAAGCTGTGATGACAAGCACAAGCAGCGTGGAAAAGAAGAACAAAAGATGTGGCGTATAGATGCAACCAATAACCTGAAAAAGGAAACAGCTCTGTACTGCCTGAACAATACAACTTCCTATCAATCTTGCATTCCACAAAAAAGATGTTGTTTAATTAGTTCCTACCCATTCAATTATTTCAGTTGTATCCTAATCGTATGTACTATTTCCTCTTTGAGTTATTACTTTCGTACTATTATGACTTATAGCTATTGTTATGTAAGTAATGTTCCCTTATTTTGTTAGGTGCTTGCAGAAATCCATACGGGAAGACATTTAACTAAACAAAAAGGGGGAGTTGTGAAGGCCTGTGAGCCTAATAGGGAGAGGGCAAGAGCAATGCCCAGGAGAGATGCACCTTAGGCTCTGGGCATTCCTCACAGCTCAGGGTGAGGAAAGAAACTTCCCCCATGGTGCTCTGAAGCACTATGGTAATTTGTCCCAGTTCTGTCCTCTCTATTGGCCCATTGGCCTTTCCTACCCCTATTACCTTCATATGTTCATGTTCTAGAGAGTTCTCTCTTCCCTGTCTTCCCATCAGTCTATTACTCCACCTTTCCACTCTGGTATTCCCTACTGGTCCCTTTCCCTGTATACCACCCCTAAACCCTTAGATCCCTGATGCTCTCCTCCACCCCCTCTTTTCCTGTATTTCTACCCTAAACCCTCCCTTGCTGTTCTCTTTAACCCCTAGACCCCTGCAGTGTTAGACCCTAATAAACTGTCTTGGTTTGGAAAGACAGGAGTTTGCTAAGGAAGGTAGAAGCCTCCACTGAAATGGAGAATGTAAACCCTCCCCATGCCTCGAAATTGCTATAAATTTTAAATTAAGGGGCTCTCAGGCAAAAAAATACACGAGCAAGAAATAACAGTTCTTTAATAGGGAAGAAAAATAAAATGATAAAATAAACAATGCAGTACACTAGAACAACACTGAGAGAGTCAGAACCCAACCTGACACCCTGTGGGTCAGGGTGTTGGTAGCAGTCCAATTGGAAATGTGGCTGCAGTCCTGCTCCCTGTTGGAGCAGGGGGTCCTGTAGAGAAGGATGTATTCTTCCTCTGAGGATCCAGTGGAAGAAGACACAGCTGCTGTTCCTCTGGGGAATCCAGTGGAGAAAGCCATGCTAGTGTCTCAAAACCTCTGGATTCTATCTGGGTAGCAATGCTTGGCTCCTCCCTCTGGGCGGAACATCTCACAATGGGACGTTATAGTTCTTATCAGTCGTGCAGTGACATTCAATAGTCTGTTATCAGCAGATGTCCCCTCCCCAGGGAGGAGTGAATGTGGCCACTCAAAGAGAGAGATAAGGCAAAATGCCCACTTGACAAAGATAATCTGCCATACAGATGGTAATGGAATACATCTTGCATTGCAGTCTAGGACATTATCCACCTCTTATTCTATTTCCATCTGCATCACATAATGAAACCTTACACACAGTTCTCACTTATGACTGGGTTTCCCTGTGGTACATGTCGGGTCCGGCTGTCTGTCTCTGCCCGGACACGGGTAGGGTGGTTCTTGGGTGGCACGCGTTTCAAAGGACGAGTCTGGACTCTTCAGCTTTTCGGTCTTCAGATTGTTTATTGTTTCTTATCTACAAAATTTTCTGTCTGCCCAACAGAGGTCTGATCTACAAAGCAGCCAAGGGCACTCTGACTCTCAGGGGGCGGTCATGTCTTTTTATACTAAAATCTACGTACATGATATTTACCTTTATTTTCCAATACTTTTCACCCATGTTGGCAAGTGCACCTTCACCATAAACCAATCCCCAAGTGCCAACATCATCACAGGAGATGGAAGACAAGAAGAAGAAAGAAGAAGGACGAGACACGCCCTGATCCCTCCATCTTGTCTCCATAACCCCCCTGTACCAAAAACCTTAAAGTTTATATTTCACCCTATAAATGTGTCCCTTTTACACCCTTCACTCTAAAGTGATTCTCAAGTCCTCAAACTGCTGTCACTTCTGTGGATGGATGAAAATCAAGCCACCAAGCACTCTTGGCAACATTCCAGGATTTCCGAGACCCCCAAGGGTTCTCCTGGCAACTCTGGACATCGGGAGCGATGTGCTGAGTTCCCACAGTACACAATGGCTTTCCCCATCATTCTGCATTACCCACCAAGTGTAACCAGGTCCTTGAGCAAAAACAATCCCACAGATGGGTTTATCTTTGCCTGAGGTGGGAGTAACCTAAAAAGTCTTTCCTAAAATACCTTTCATGTGTAGAGGGACTTTATCTCCATCCACTGTGTGCAGGGGTTGAGACTGGGCAGGACTAGCTCGATTTATGGACCCTCGGGTGCTGACCATCCAGATGGCTTTTGCTAAGGTCATTTCCCAATTTCTGAAAGTCCCCCCCAAGTGCCTTCAGGGTAGTCTTGAGTAGTCCATGGCACCATTCAACTTTCCCAGCAGCTGGTGCATGGTAGGGGATATGATAGATCCATTCAATACCATGTTCCTTGGCCCAGGTATTGATAAGGCTGTTCTTAAAATGGGTCCCGTTGCCCGACTCAATCCTCTCAGGGGTGCCATGTCTCCACAGGATTTGCTTTTCCAGGGCCAGGATGGTATTCTGGGTCGTAGCATGAGGCACAGGGTAGGTTTCCAACCATCCAGTGGTGGCTTCCACCATTGTGGGCACGTAGCGCTTGCCCTGGCGTGTCTTAGGCAGTGTGATGGAGTCAATCTGCCAGGCCTCCCCATACTTGTACTTGGACCACTGCCCACCGTACCACAGGGGCTTCACTCACTTGGCCTGCTTGATGGCAGCACACGTCTCACAGTCATGGATAACCTGAGAAATACTGTCCATGGTTAAATCCACCCCTCAGTCTTGTGCCCACTTATAGGTGGCATCTCTGCCCTGATGGCCTGAGGCATCATGGGCCCATCGAGCTCGGAACTTATATTGCCAGTCTAAGTCTATCTTTGACACCTCTATCTTTGCAGTCTGGTCTACCTGCTCACTGTTTTGGGGGTCCTCATTGGCTCTGCTCTTGGGGACACGGGCATCTACATGGCGGACTTTCACAGGTAGCCTCCCTACCCTGGTAGCTGTTGCCTTCTTGTGAAGGCCGTGATGACTTGGTTTCAGAGTCCAGCACTGCGATCTCCTCCGTGGGATCCCTTGTGGCCAATAACGGACGCTAACACCAATGTGGTGGACGGTTAAAGGCGTTTATTGAAGGGTCTCAAGGGTATTTATGGACTAAGGGGTCTCTCTACGTCAGACAGGGGTTTGGCTATACTTTCTAGGGTTAGTATGGAGTGGAAAGTTACTGGCATGCATAGGTTAGGGGGCTACACGTCTGGCTACATTCCAAGGGTGATCCTTATCTATGGGGAGGGGGGTAGAAGGATTCCTGTAATTTTCCGTTACAGCCCGAAATCTTCCGAACGCCTGTCCCTGGCCTACCCCACTTCCCCCCCCTCTTTCACAAATGAACGAGGTAGTCTTATACATAGGCACCAAAATGAGGTAGGAAGTTGAGATCTGACTAGGGAAAAGGGTCTTGGGAAACCTGAGTAAGTTTCTGCCAGGCAAGTCTCTCGTGACTGGCAGCGTTCCCTGTTGAATTCACAGGAATTGTGGCTGTCCCACGAACAGGATGCTAGCCCGTTCTAGGCGGGCCCGAACGAATGAGACTAGCTTGTTCAGCAGGCATGGCCCGAAGGTAATAGTTAAAAGCAGCATTGCCAATGGACCTATTAGGGTAGAAATTAGGGTAGTTAGCCATGGTGATTGATTGAACCAGGATTCGAACCAGTTCTGTTGGGCTTCCCTGTCTTTCTGTCTCTGAGCCAGTCTGTTTCGGAGTTCTGCCATGGAGTCTCTAATGACTCCTGTATGGTCAGCATAGAAACAACATTCTTCTTTCAAGGCAGCACACAGGCCCCCTTGCTGCATGAACAGGAGATCCAGTCCTCGCCTGTTCTGCAGGACCACTTCTGAGAGCGAAGAGACTGACTTTTCTAGAAAGGAAATGGATTTCTCGATCCTCTGCAGGTCCTCATTGATGGTCATCTGCAGCTGGGACAGTCCTTGGTGTTGAGTTGCTAGGGCTGAGACACCTGTTGCCGTTCCAGCTGCCCCTAGGCCGAGCAGCATTGCAATAGTTATACCTGTTAATATTTCTCTCTTGTGGAGCCGGTTGTTATTTTCGAGAAGGTGGTACACCTCTTCGTTTGAGTGGTACAGGATCCTAGGGACAATCAGAACTTGAACACAAAAGTCGTTAGAGTTATCGAATTTGGCAAGAGACGCGCAGGGACTTACTCCAGATCTCTGGCAAACCCACATCCCAGTGGATGGGACTACCCACTTATTATTCTTCTACACATCCCAGTCCCATGTGGATGGGACTACCCACTTATTATTCTTCCTGTCGGGCTCAACTACTTCGGTGCAGATGTCGCCTTTCTGCTTAGCTAGGGTTGCATTGCCGAAGCATCTGCCCTGACCTGTGACTTGACTCAGGGTAATTCCTTTGCGGGGTGTGTCCCATCTGCACTGGTGAGGGGCATCGGCTGTGGAATAGCTGAAGGGGGTATCTAAAGTGACTCATTCGTAAAAGGGGGGTTTAACATCGTAACAAAGCCAGCAGGAGTCGGTTAGGTTAGGGTTAGATTCATTCAGGGATAAAAAGGTAGCTTCTAACATGCGAAGGATTGGGTTCGAGCCTGACCTGGCTGATTGGCCTATCTGGAAGGCTTCCTCATCGCCAGTCGGGACGTCGGTGACCCTTGTGGGTAGGGCTTTGGGGTAGGTCATGTTTCTCCCTTTCTGTGTGCTTTTGATCACTTTGTTGGGCCCAACTGCTCTGGGTGCTGACGGTGGGAGTCTGGTAATTCGCACATTCACCCACTTTCCTGACCCTTGAAGGACTACTGTCCATGCTTTGCCCACGGCCCAGCTAGGGTGATTTGGCTGCAAAACTGTCATGTTATAGTGAGTGCATTTCCGGAATTTGGGGACTTTATGTTGGTTTCGATAGAAACTTCCCTGGAGGAAGACGGGTGTTTTGCAACCTGTGGGTGCCCAGGTGAACTGTAGGAATCTGTGGGGCTCTTGTGGGTCCCACCCAGGTCCTGACGGCCTGGCGTCTGTAACTATTGTTTCACAGCCCCAGTGTCCACAGTATCCCCACCCTGGGCGATTGCAATAACCTTTTCCTGGGTTTGAGGCTGGGCACCAGTAAGATAGGTACATGTGCGTGGCGTGTGAAGAATAGGGGTCTACCTTTTGTTGTTCTGGAAACAGGTCGGTGATGGGAAGCACGAAGGATGGGGCGTTCGGCGTGGTGATGACTCTGAGCACCTTGTCACCAGCAACATGTTGCATGACCCACCTGAAGGGCTGATGAGGGTAGTAGTCTGGGCTGGCTTGCCCTCCGGCGACAAGCCCCAATAGCATAATCACGCAGAAACATCGTGGTTGCTTGGGTCTCGCCCGTGTGGGTCTCTCAGGTGCTGTCCGGCGGCTTGGTGGGCTGTCACTTTCCTCTGGGAGGGGAACGTACGCATCCCGGGGACGGCCCACAAGCATGTACTGTAAATAGAAACTCACAGTTCTCATCAGTCTTGTCCCGCCCACTGTGAAGGTCGGGCTTGATTGACCTAAGTGGACACCACCTAATTTCGCCGTCCTTTTTGACAGCTGCGTACCCTCGTCCCGTGAGCATCAACCTCCAGCCCTGTTCCCATTCACCTAGCTCATTTCTAATTGCAACCTGTGGGCCTTCCTCTAGCGCTCTGGTGGCCCAGTGTTTTTGGACGGGGCTGTTTGTTTCATCCCCCCTGGGAAATTGATTCAGTGCTAGCAAAGCGGTTGCTAGTATGCGTGCCTGATCTCCCGGGGGAATAGAATTGGCAAAACCCTCTGCTTTTGCCAACACCTCCAGCCTGGTTTTCAGGGTCTGATTCGCCCGCTCTACTATGGCCTGTCCGGTACTGTTATACGGGATACCCTGTACTAATGTGATGCCCCATTTCGAGGCGAATTCTTGCACTGGTTTGGAGGTGAAATTGGAACCGTTGTCAGTTTTTATCTGCTTGGGGATGCCAAGCCACGCCATGGCTGTCAGCCAGTGCTGAATTGTGGCTTTAGAGTTAGTTTTGGGGTGCTGTGTGGCCACGATCACTCCGCTGAAAGTGTCCACCATCACGGCAAGCCACGCTCGGGGCTTCAGCAGTTGACACAAGGTGAAGTCTGACTGCCAGATTTGTGAAGGCTTGAGACCTCTCGGGTTGATCCCACTGGTCCATAGGGGTGACTTCTGGCAGTGAGGACAGGTGGCCACCACATGCCTTGCGTCCGCTGTTGAAATCCCGCATCTCTTCGCCAGGGCCTTGGCCCCGATATGGAGTGATTCATGCAGCTGACGAGCTTCCTGCAACGTCCATACGCCTTTTGCTGCGGCGTCCGCCTTGTCGTTGCCTGTCTGGAAGTAACCTTTGATTGGGTCGTGGCTGTTGGCGTGAATGATGGATACGGTGCCCTGTCGTGAAGAGAGCGCTTCTTCCAGCATTAGGGCTGCTGTAGATGTTGACACACCCGGTCCTGCCATGGCTAGGCAAAGCCTCGCTACGAATATAGAGTCTGTTACTATATTGAGGTGTTCATCTTTGAAAAGTCCGCACGCTAAGACCACTGCTGCTGCTTCCAGCTGCTGCACTGACAGTGTGGGGTCACATGCTTTGATGCAATGCCATTGCTCTCCTGCCTGCCACACTGCCGTTGCCGTAGAAGTCGTGGAGGAAGCGTCCGTGAAGACTGTTGGTCCTGGCTGCGGTCGGTCCTTGACCTTTGGCGGTATGTCTATGTCGATGATGGTCAGCAGCCGAGTCCAGGGCGGTTTTGCTGAGTAGGAGATTTCTCCTCCGAAGCCGGTGAGAGCAAAGGCTAGGTGCTCTGAAATTGCGGGTGACTCTGCAGACGGTTGCTTGCGAAAGGGAAGGTGTATTCTCGTTGGCTCAGTTCCTAGGTGTCTCAGGGCGAGTTTTCTGCCTTTCCTGATGAGGTTAGCGACGCATTCGACTCCTGGGGAGAATGCACGAGCAGGTCTCCTGAGGACCACCCATTGGATCGGCCGGGCCTTTTCAGAAGGCCCTTGTGCCAGTGCCCCCACTCTGCCCTTTGGCGTGAAGTGGACGTATAAGTCCAGGGGCATGGCCGGGTTCCACCTGGCCAGCGTGCCAGTGGACATTTGCTGATCGATGAAATCGAGGGAGCTCGCCACTTGTGGTGTCAGCTCCTTGGGTTCCCAGGGGTGTTGTCCCTTCAGGAGGTCATATAAGGGGTCCATGACCTCGGGGGGGGATCAGGACGACATTGCGGACCCACTGCAGCGATCCCACCAGGCATTGCACATCATGAAGTGTCCTGATATCCCGGTTGATCCTTACCTTGGGAGGAGTCACGTAGGAGCTTGTGATCCCCACTCCCAGGAAGGTCACGCAGGGTCCTCTCTTGACCTTTGCGCTTGCGATCTCAAAGCCGTTGGCCCGGAGGGTTTCTGTGATCGCAGACACCAGGTGGTCCACCTGGCTCGTCGATGGTGCAGCGACTAGGATGTTGTCCATGTATTGGATGATGGTTGTGGCAGGGTAGGAATGTCGGACTGGCATCAGTGCTCTGTCCACGGTGATCTGGCAGATAACAGGACTGTCCACTAGGCCCTGTGGAAGCACCCTCCATTGGAAACGGAGGTTAGGCCCATTACCGTTTGGAAACGCGACAGAAAAGGCAAAGCATTCTCTGTCGTCCAGATGCAGGGGTATCGAGAAGAAACAGTCTTTGATGTCCAGTACTGCGCACGGCTGTCCTTCAGGGATAGCTGAATTCATGGGTAGCAGTGTCTGGACTGGACCCATGGGTCGAATCGTCTTGTTCACTTCTCTCAGGTCGTGGACGAGACGATAACCCTCTCCGGACCTTTTGGGGATTACAAACACAGGGGTGTTCCATGGACTGGTGGAGGGTTCTATGTGACCCTTTTGCAGTTCACGGTTGACCAATTCTAGCAAAGCTGCCACTCGAGGCTCTGACAAAGGCCACTGCTCCCTCCAAATAGGATCTGATGATTTCCAAGTCAATTTGATCGGCAGCTGAGGGTGTACAGCAGTGGCCCCTATGATAAATTTGTAATCTTGACTCCTAGCATAGCAAGGACGTCCCTTCCTATCAGTGGTGGAGAGTTTTGCAAAATGTAGGGGTAAATTGCTACTGTCTGTTCTGGTCCCTTGTTTGTGTGAAGTGTGATAGCCACCAGCTGGGTGCTTTTCCACGCCCGGGTTTGTCCCCCCACCCCGTTCACTGGGGGGACTTCCTTAAACCGCCAATGTCTGGGCCAATGCGACTGGGGGAGAATTGTGCAGTCTGATCCCGTGTCTACCCAAAACTGAAGTCCTATGATGTGGGGGTCCTGACTGCCATAGAGGCGGCATGTCCCCCTCACCCTCAGGGGTTCCTTCCCTATTTTCATGGCCAGGGCCACCCAGGGGTCCCAGTTTGGGGCGTCCCCTGCTGGTCCTGTAGTGCTTGCGTGGCTTGTGATGATGGGGGGTGTGGGGGTATGGTTGGTGGTACTGCATAGCCCTGCCATTGTATTGCTGGCGGGGGTGCGATACTGACTGCCTCCTGTGGGAGCATAGGGTATGAAGGTCCCCTGCCCCACTGTGGGTTGGCATAGATGGGCCGTCTCGCATCCATAGCGGGAGGGGCCTGAATATGGCCCGCACGCCCCCCCCCTCTCCCGTTTCCCCGGGGCCGGGATCTACAGTCCCTAGCGAGGTGACCTTTCTTCCCACAGTTCCAGCAGACCCCTCTGGGACGCTGTTGGGGCGAGGGTGTTGCCTGGGGAAGCTGTGCCGGCTGGGGGCAGTTAGCCGCAACATGACCTGACTGACCACATTTGAAGCAGGCCATCACACTGGTTAGGGTGTCTACGGTTGCCTGAAGTGGGGTCAGCTGCTCTTCCCTCACAACATGCTTAATCATGTCAGCCAGGCTGGCCCCGGCCGGTAGGGAACGCAATATATCTTTGGTTACGGTGTTACATTGCTGCCGAAGGCAGTCAGTTACCACTGGGCCTTTTGCGACAGCGGGTAAATTAGAAGAGTCCACCGCAGCCTGAAGGCGGTCGACAAATTGTGTAAAGCCTTCACTCTCCCCCTGTTTGATGGTCGACCATGGTGTCGGTCTGGCCACCACCCTGGATGCGGCGCGTATAGCTTCTCTGGCCGCCCGGGAAGTCGCCCTGACTTCCTCAATCCGAAGCTGCGCAGCTTGTTGCTGGGGTGTGGCTACTTCGTCATGTTTCCCCAACAACCTAGATAAACTCGACCCGTGGAGTGGCTGCCCTTCCCCCGCCGTCTGAGCGAGCATGGTTGCACATTGGTCCGTCCATTCCTGTTTAAATATTATCAAACCCGCCCCATCAAAAAGCATACGGCTTATTTGCACTATATCGAAAGGGAGTAAATCATCATTGCTAAAAAGACCATCCACGAGAGTGGAAACCACCCCTGAGTTAATTCCTTTTTCTGAGATAGCTTTTACTATTGTTTGAATGTCTTTGGAATTAACGGGAGTATACGTTCTTTGCTGGTTCCCCTGGGGTCCCGTAATTCTCACCGGGAAGGCATGCACCGATGCTGCGGGTGCCCATTCCGCGCATTCGATTTTGATTTTACCCCAGTCGGTGAGTTCGTATTGGGGCTGGTTCCTGGTTGTGTTAAAAGTTTTAATTGGTTTCGTCCGAAACCGCATTGATTCTGTTTTCTCTGCTTCCGAGTCACTGCTGGACTCGGTGGGCTCCGCAGAGCGATCTGGGGAGCTGTGGCTCCCTTCAGAGTCGGAAGTCAACTGCCAATGAACTTCCGGTCTCTGCTGCCGTTTTGTTCGGCTACGGCCCCGCTCCTCCCCTCGGGGGCGGTGCTGATGCCGCTGCCGGTGCCGCCCCCTGGGCTCGCCCTGCCTCCCGCAGGGAGGGATCTCTCCCATATATGGTGGCATCAGTGGGCGCGGCTCCCGAGTGAGTGCCCGCCCTCTGTCGCACCCCCACGCATGCGCGTCTGCTGGGACCCACGGCTCTCGGCCGGGCATGGGCTCAGTGCTGGTTTCCCATGCATGCGTGTTCGCGGTTGGCCGCGGTTCTGGGTTCTTCCCGCCGCGAGCCGGCGGGCTCCACCCCTCTTCCCAGCCACCCGCGCCATATTCAAACGGGTAGGGCGGCGGATCCCCTCCGCCGCTCGCCCGCGCGCCAGCCCTCTCGATATTTCGGGCTTCTGCCGCCAACCCCTCCCTAAAGGACCGTGCGAGTCCCTCCGCTTCTTGCGCTAAGTCGGCTATCGGCGGGGAAGGGTTGGGCGAGGGGTCCGGGGCACCCCGGGGGGCTCCAGAGGTGGTGTGGGCCCCGGCGGGTCCTCCGAAGGGGTCAGGGGGTCCCCCGGGGGCTCCGAGGGCTCCGGGGGCTTTGGGCTGGAGGAGGGATGGGATGTGCCCGGCCCCCGCGTTTCCCCGTTTTCAATCGGGTCGCCACCAGAGGGGTTTCGTTCTCCCCCAGCTGTGGCGTCATTAACTGACAGGAGTGCGCAGTGTTCCACGTCTCCCGTTCTTCTAATGCTTTGCGTAGGGCGGCTTCTGCCTTCCCCCACGCTTTCAGGCTTTTGCTGCTGCCTGTGGCTTTTGTGTCCTCTGCTAGCGCGACAGTACATTTCTGCCACACTTCAGAGTGCAATATATCTATGGGTCGACTAATAACCCCAAGCTCTAAGAGTCTCGTCAATGCGAGATTAAAATTCCTGAGCTCCCATTTGATTCCCCATTGCATATGTATCAAACTTACGACCTTCTCTATCGCTTCCATACGAATCGCGGGTCCTGGGGCGTCCCCCTTCTTCGCTATAGCCGTTCCGGTGTTGAGTGCTGTCCCCTGGCCAGGAGTACCCCCGTCGCCCGGACTCGTCGCTCCCGGGTTTTGGCACCATTATGTTGCCTTCTTGTGAAGGCCGCGACGACCTGGTATCAGGGTCCAGCACTGCGATCTCCTTTGTGGGATCCCTTGTGGCCAATAACGGACGCTGACACCAATGTGGTGGACGGTTAAAGGCGTTTATTGAGGGGTCTTAAGGGTATTTATGGACTAAGGGGTCTCTCTACGTCAGACAGGGGTTTGGCTATACTTTCTAGGGTTAGTATGGAGTGGAAAGTTACTGGCATGCATAGGTTAGGGGGGCTACACGTCTGGCTACATTCCAAGGGTGATCCTTATCTATGGGGAGGGGGGTAGAAGGATTCCTGTAATTTTCCGTTACAGCCCGAAATCTTCCGAACGCCTGTCCCTAGTCTACCACAGACAAGGAGCCTGTGTTTGTCAGGGACCAAAGTTGTGTCTAAGGCCCTGCCATATTTGGTCCCCTGTTGTGCACATCAACGAGATAATGAATAAAACCAGGTTCAAAAACGCTCCTGGAAAGGCAAGATCCTGATTTTAGCTTTTCCCACCTCCACGTTTCAGGAATTCATGGGTCTGCTGGATAGGGAATGTTCATCCCAAATTTTCTGCCCACTTCTCTAGGAACACTCTAATGACAGTGGTGATGTGGTGATTCAGTCTTCTGAGGTTTTTTGGGATATTTTTTGGGGATTTCAGGGGGCTGGGATCCAAGGAGAGAGCAGGACACAATCCAGATCCAGAAAATCCCATATAGCACTGGAAATGAGGAGAACTCAGTGGAAACAAGCACAAAGGAACTGGGGAAAAAAAGAGTTTTTAAGAAGGAAAAATGGGGAAAAAGAAGGATAAAATTCCAAATTAATCCACTTGTGAAGAATAACCTGGAGGCGCAATAGGAGAAATTACAACACAACAGGTTACCAGGGCCTGGGAGGGCCCAAGTTTTTTTATTTTATTCAGGAACATTTTAGAGGTTTTTTTAAATGTTACTGGATTTTTTTCAAAGAGAATCCTACTTTTCCTTTTTGACTGGACTGGAAGTTGCCTCCTGTTCATGCTGTGCTGGTTTTGCCCATCTTCATTCCTGAATTAAAAATTAAAAAATAAAAAAACAGGAAAAGGATTTCAAAAAAGGAGAAATTTTAATATTAATAAGAATAATATTAATAACAATAAAGTAGTAATAACAATTGTAATAAATAAGTTTCAAGATTCTGAATATTTCTTCTTTGTAGATTTTTTGGGAAATGAAAGTTTAGTGTTTTATTTTACAATTCAAAAAACTTTAATTTGCTATGTGTTATCCTGGAGATAAAAACTGCTTTGGTTTCATGGGTTGTTTGGTTTCTTCCCTTGAGTTGCTGGGAATTTTTAGGGTTGAAAATTAAAAGATGTTGAAAATTTTAAAAAAGGTGGAGAGAAAGAAAAAAAGGGGAAAGCAGGGAGAAAAGTAAAAAACAAGGGAAATTCTCTTAAAATATAAAAAGCAAGCAAAGTATGAACAGTTACACTTTGTTTCCAATGTGCGCCTGAGTGCCTTGATTTTTCCATGTTTTTTGGTGCAGTCCTGAGTTGTAGAGTTCTCGGGACAGGATGCTGAGCTTGGTGGAGATTGTGGAGCTGCCGGAGCCATTCCCAGTTTTCCTTCCCACCTGTAGTATCCAATGCCATCACACATGTGTCCGTTTTGGAGCACCAAAGGTGCCATTTTTATAAATTCCCAATGCCCAGAATGACATGATTCCATGGGAATTTGTTAGGGGAACAGGAGGATTCCAAATTCCCCATGCCCGGAATGCTGTTATTCCATGGATTGCCAGTGTTGATGGGAAGTTGTGAGGGGAAGCAAATGACTCTAAACTCCCAACCCCTAGAATGCTGTTATTCCATGGTATTCCAGTGTTGCCACCAAATGCAACCCTGGACCATCAAATCCAAATTTTGACCAATAAGTCCAACTGTTCACCACCAAATCCAACCTCGGACCTTCAAGTCCAAACTCTTTCAAATACAAACTTTGACAACCAGGGATGGGATGGGATGGGATGGGATGGGATGGGATGGGATGGGATGGGATGGGATGGGATGGGATGGGATGGGATGGGATGGGATGGGACCAAGCTGGCTGCAGCCATCAGCACTTTGGCCCAGCTCTGCCATTCACTCTCCTGCAGTGGCTCAATGGCACCACCTCTTCAGTCTCCACTGCTGGGTCAGGTTCAGGCTCTTCTTCCTGCTCCTCCGCCCAGGCTGCCTTGGCACTCTCGGGGGACTCTGCTCCCTAACTTTTTCATCCCTGTTCCATCCTGTCCATGGGAGTGTCCCTAGGGGATGGGATGGGTGTCAATAGGTGTTAATGGTGCTAATCTGGCTGCAGGCACCAGACTGTGGCCAAGCTCTGCCACTCACCCTCCTGCAGCACCTGGATTGGCACAACCTCCTCGGTCACCAGTGCTGCGTCAGGTTCAGGCTCTTCTTCCTGCTCCTCCACCGAGGCCAGCTTGGGCACTGTCAGGAGTCACTGCTCCATGTCACTGATTGGAATAATGGCTAATTGCAAGACAAATGCCTCTGGAAGGCGACGGGCCACCAAGGCCTGCAGCCCAGCCAAGAGGTCAGCTTCAAGGAACAACGCCTCGGAAAAGCTCCGTGTGGGACACAAACAAGCGTGCTGTGCGGGGGCTCCTCACGGCACCGCTCTGTCCCGTCCTGTCCCGTCGCGTGCTCCGAGCACTGTGGCCCGCTCTTGTCACCGCCAGCTCCTATGTCACCACACGACACACAAAAGGCCCTTGGACACCCTGTCCCATTCCATGGCACGGTGACCGTGCTGCAGCGTCCAGCCAGGGCCCTTGCACACACTGCCACCTGCCCTGGGGCCGCCCCCAGCCCAGCCAAAGTGGCCCAGGCTGGAAGGAATGCCTGGCCCCAGGTGTCTAAGGCAGCCCCACAGGATCTTTAGGAAGGGCTCAGAGCATCAGCAAATGCTGCCCTGCTCTGCGGGCTCAGGGCAGCAGAAGGAGCCCCCAGGGCTGCCGACGCAGCTGCACTGGGAAGGGCCCGGGGCCTTCCAGGGAAGCTGGCACGGCCTCCTTGGGACACATCCTGGCCCATGGCCACTCCTAAACCCGCGGGTGTGACACGCACAAGGAACGTGTGGCCCCGGGCACAAATGCTGCTCTGAGCCCTAGGGCCCGGGCAGCGCTGAAGCAGCAGCTGCGGCAGAGTCCCCGCCCAAGCAGAGCTGCCACCCCCGAGCCCTGGCAGCGCTGGTGCCCGTCTCCTGCCCCAGAGACCTGTGCCTCCGGGGGCTTCTGTGCCACAGGGAGCCAAAGCCCACCTGCATTGGGGGCTGATGGCAGGAGCACCTGGAGCAACTGCTGCCAACACTTGGTCTCTGTCCAAAGCTCTTACTCCGTGCTGGAATTGTTTTCTCATTCTTCACTGCCTTCTCCCTTCCTCTGCCCCTCTGCCAAATGCAACGGGCCTCAAGGACTGAAAGGAGCACAGAGAGCCAAAGGTGACACTCGCAACTTACTCACTGGGAGCTCCCTGGGAAGCACTTTCCTTGAGAAGCAAGCCCCTTTCCTCCAAAGGTGTTTCCCCAAATGTGCAGCTTTCCTGGGGAGCATCAACACACCCTTAAGAAACGCTGGCAAGGCTGAATGACTTTAGGTCCTTTCTGGACACCCACACCAGCTCTAGCTCCTGTTGCCCCAAGTGAGTTTCCAGGTGCAGGTTCAGAGTGCGTGCAGCCCCAGGCCCTCCACAAACACAAGCTGCCCACTGCCTCTTCACCTGCCTCAACTCCTGCCTGTGCTCACGGCACCAAAACCAGGCTGTTCCTGGCCAGGGACCAGTGCCCTGTTCCTGCAGGATGCTCTTGCCAGCACCTTCCAGGACTCTCTGCTGTGCACGCAGTACTTTTCATGCCCGCTCCCAACAGGCTTTGGAACACAGAGCCCAACCTGGCTGGTTCTGCCACCAGCACAGCCCAAACGCAGGCGGAGGAAGAAGCAGTGGGCGCTGTTTTGCGGCCATGCCCAAGAGAGACTGGAAGGGTGCCCTCCCTCTGCTCTCCCTTGGTTGGCTTTCTGGCTGGCTCTGAGCCTGGGGCTGCCGTTCCTCACTTGTGGGGAGCAGAAGCACAGGCGGGATCCCGGCACTGCCTGGCAGCGCTGTGGGCACCGGCACGGCCGCGTGTCCGAGTCTCGGGCACCGTGCTGCTGCTTCATTTGCCCTCAGGCACAGCCAGAGCTCCCTGCTAAGCCCGGATGCTCTCTGCTGCTGCCCTCTTCCTCATCCTGTGCAGGGATGGAGCGCTGCTGTGCTTTCAGGAAGCTATTCTTGAAAGCTTCCAGCATTCCAAGCTCCTTTGCCCTCCGTGGATGCTTGCCATGGAATCCCTCTCAGCTGGCTTCAGAGCATACTCAGGTTGGCTCTTTTAAATACAAGGGTGGTACAGGTTCTGTAGGATTCCCATGTGGAATGTCTGAAATGCTCTTGTGATTGGAAATTAAGTTTTGTTATATCAGTTGCTGTTGCAAAGAATATGTACAACCCCTGGAATGGTGAAAAGCCACTGAGCAGCAGCAGGAGATGGAGCATGGTGCTTCAGTGGAAGGGGCAGGCCACCCACATTCAGGGCATCCCCTCCATCAAGAGGGTGTGCATTTTGTCCTTCTCGTCCCTCTACCCCAGTATCAGGCCTGATATCTCCTTCTCTGGAGTGGAGTTTTTCCAGTTCTGACTTCATCTCATGCTTGGCCAGTGCGTGAGATGAGGCTGCTGCGACCTGTGATACCACCTCCATGCCAACCACAGCTCCATTTTTTATCTTTCACAGGTTTACTTCCCATTGATTGACCCGTCCATTGTTTCCCTTAAGGGTCAAATTTCCACCAGGTAAACCATAAGGTTGCCTTCGTTCTCTGCTCTTCATTATCTTGTTGATGTGCACAACAGGGGACCAAATATGGCAGGGCCTTAGACACAACTTTGGTCCCTGACACACACAGGCTCCTTGTCCCACTGCTGGCCTTCAGTGTGCTCAGCAAGATCTGGAACTGCATGGTGCTGTGGAACTGCACCTTCAGCACAGGGACCTTTCCAGCCTGACCTGCCCCCGTTCCTCTGGGTCCGTGCACAAAACACGGCGTGGCAGAGAACGGCAGCAGGGGCCTGTGTGTCCCAGGGTCCCGGATTTGCTTCAGCTCCACAGGGATGCAGGCAAAGTGAAGATGCCAAACTGTTTATTAATATAAGGCGAAGCAAAGGGATGAGCTGGAACGGAACAAAAGGGGATGGACACGGTGAGAGAGCTGGAGGGAGGGATCTATCTACAGGCAGGGAGAGGGCTGAAGCCACAGGAGTGTCCCAAAAGCTCAGCTGTGCCAATCATCATCTGTGCCTGGAACTCCAGTGGCAATGGGAGATGGCGTCCTCTTCAGTGTCTCCTGATGCTGTTCTTGGGTCACTGATTCACTGGATCCTGAAGATAAACTTAATTCTTCAGCTCTGCTTGTAAACTGGGCTTGAATATTCCTTCTACAGTGGGATAAACTGACTTTCTTCTGGGTGTGAATGGCTTAAACAGAGAGGAAGATGGCCACAGTTAGGGCCCACGTCTGCAGGAATCCTAGGAGAACCTCACGCCAAGTGATTGTCCAAGTCAGCTCTTGGATAGGCCACAAGAGAGGAGGGGCCAGCAGGATCAGCCGCAAAGGGCTGCTCACGAAGCCCCTGGCCCGTGTCCCTGAAATCTCACGATGCTCTGCCCACGCCACCCCTCGTCCGCAGAGGGAGCGAAGCCTGCCGCAGCTGGGCAGGGCTTGCAGCTCCCCTCGCCAGCCCCCGCTGTCAGCCCGCTCCGGCACTCACCCTCATTGAGGACCTCGAGCTCTTCCTTCTGGCCCCTCATGAGTACCTTGGCAGACCCTGTGAACACAGAGCCTGTCAGGGCGCCAGCGGCACAGCTCCCTGCCGGCGGCGCTGCCGGCGCTGCGGCCACACGGGCTGCTGGCCCAGCAGGGCTTAGCCCGGCCCTTGGCGCACGCTGCCGCCCCAGGGCACGGCTGCCAGAGGGCGGCAGCAGCAATGCCCAGGACAGGCGGGGCTCCACGGCGCCGGGCCCGGCTGGCGCTGCTGGGGCAGCAAGCGGGGCTGGGGCCGAGCTGCGGCGGGCAAGGCCGGGGAGGGAGCCCGGGCTCGTGGCTCACCTATGAATCTGACGGCTGCCTCTCGCAAGGGCTCCTGTGGGCTCTGCAGGTAGTGCAGGGCCTGGCGCAGGTGCTCGGCCGCTCTGCTCCTGTCCTCTGCCAGCTGCAAAGAGTGGCAGGAGGGAAGGGTTGGCGCGGGCTCCGCCCCTGGGCCGGGCGCTGCCTGCGCCCAGCCCCGGCCTCCCCTGGCCGCACAGGCCTGAGGCGCGGCCAGCAGCCGCTGGCCAAGGGCTCCCGAGGGCAGGGGGCAGAGGGCCGGCTGCTGCCCGGGGAGCCGCGGTGCCGGCCCCCTGCCCCGCCGGGCTGGGGCTCCATGGGCACCCGGCTGGGGTCCACGGGAGCCTGGAGCAGAGCCCGCGCGGCCTCTGGCTGCAACAGCGGGCAGGGGCACAGCTGCCTGGCCCCGCACACTGAGCACCGCCCTCAGGGGCCTTCTCCAGGCTGAGCCTGGGGCTTCCAGGCCCTCCTTACCAGGCAGTTGGCAAACTTCAACATCTTCTCCCTCTCAAGTAGTTGCTTGAGCTTCCTCTTCTTCAGGAACTCTACCACACAAAGCAGCAGTTCGCGAGAGGCCTGGAGAGGAGCACAGATGTGGAGCTGCTACCGTAGCCCAAGAAAAGGACTTGCATCCCTGTGCCAAGGCCAGGAGCAGAAAGCTGAGCCTGGGAGAAGCCAACAAGGAGACATCCGAGACCCCTTTCCAGGTATGCACCAGCATAACTCAAAACCTCACCTTTGCCACGCGCTTGTTCTCATCATGGCAATGAAAGAAGAGTGGCAGCAGGCTCTGGCTCACAATCTTCTTCAGAGTTTTTTTTCTTTTGTTCACTACCAAGTCCATCACCTTGAAGAAGAGATTTAGGGAGAGCAGCTGCATATCGATGTCATCCTGGAAAAAAGGAAAATACCTCAGCACCAACTTCTCCGAGCCCATCTGGGCAAAGGCCTGAAAATCCACAAAATTTCTGGGCAGCAACCAGTGCCCATGGCAGGGGACACAAGAGCCTTACACAGTCAAAGAGCGGCAGGAGTGCCTCAGCCAGCTTCGGGGCAGTGGTGCTGGATATCAGAATGTGTTCGTTCTCAAGTATATTTGTGAGCACAGAGAGAGTCATGCTGACAACATATCCTTCTGCATCACCCAAGAGCTCCACAAGGTTTTTAGACAGACTGCACATTCTTCTGGCCTGTGTGGAACACAAGGCAGTGCTGGAAAGCCACGGAGAGCTGCATCGCCACCACCGCCCTGGCACTGCAAGGCCACCCTGCAGCTGCAGGGCCCACAGGCCAAAGGCCTGAGCCAAAGCACTGGGGCAGGTGAGGCAGGAGAGCTGGGAGCAGCTGCCTCAGCTCCTGAAGCCCAGCCAAGACAAATGAACTGCATTCCCCAACCCCACACTGCTCATACAACTTCAGCTGCTGCCCCCTTCTCACCCTCAAGGGATCCTTGCTGAGCACCACAAGGCCTCTGAGCGCCAGGCGCCGCCGCTCCCTGCACTCACTCTGCAGGTGCCTTGACATGATCTCCAGTGTGCTGTCACCACATTTCCTCAAGTCTAGGCACTGAAAGACCTGAAAGGCACAGGGCAGTGACAGGGGAGCCGGCCAGCAGGAGCCCAGAAGCGCACAGGGCTGGGCCCAAGCAGCAGCACAGGGCGTGGGCACCGTCCCAGGCAGCTGTGGCTGTGAGAGGGCAGAGAGCTGGGAGGCAGCTCAGCCAGGCAGCGCTGGCCACCAGGCTCACCTCCACAAAGAATGCCAGGAAGGGCAGATCCCAGCGTGGCTCTTCTCTGTGCAGTCGCTTGAGTAGATGGATCGCAATGAGGGAACACAAGGGGATAAAGATACGGAACATCTCCCTGGAAGAGGAGAAAAAGACACCAAGACCCTGAGGTGAGTGTGCTAAACATCTCCCAGGACTGACTCACAGAGGTCTGGTCTTTCCCCAGCATCCCTGGAAGAGATGTAGACGCTTTATGAGGCAGCTCATTTGGGCACCCTCCTCTCCCAGCCTTTTCCAGTCTCCTTGGCTGTCCCTCAGTGACGAAGCTCTCTGGCCCATGACCACAGGGACTGAGTGGGGCACAGGGCACAAATGCCGGGGGCAATGAGGAGCAGGGGGTCTCACCTGGCCAGCAGACCCACAGCATAGTGCTGGGTGTGAGCACACAGCAGCATCTTCCAACCACGCTTGCGCTCCATAGCCATCACCTCATTGTCACAGCGCAGTCGGCAGAGCAGAGCCTTCATGGCCTGCACTGCAAACCTGTGTGCAGAGCAAAGCCCAGGTCACACTGGGAGCACTGGCACTGGCCACAAGGGCATGGGAAGGCCAGGAGGACTGGGACCTGTTGGACTTGCTAGGAAGGTGGTGTTCCTCCTGGCATGCTCTCCAGAAGGTATCAACTTCCTCTGGTGGCATCTGCTGTGTGGTGATGACAACATGGAAGAGCAGAGCCACAAACAGGTGCCCAGAATATGGGATCATCTCCTTGTGGCACTCAGGCACAATCACCCAGATCACCAGAGTTGCCTGCAAAAGAAGCAGCCCAAGACAGCGCTCAGTGCCGAGGTGTCCATGGGGCAGGGCCCAAGGGCAGATGCAGGAGGAGCAGCGGGCCTGGTGCCCCCTGAGCCTGCCCCTTGCCCAGGGTTCAGCCCAGCACTTGAGGCATGGAGAGGATGGAGAGCTGCTGGGGAGGAGACCGAGGGGCAAGAGGAGGCCAAATCCAGAAACTCACAGCCAGGGCAGAAACATTTGTGTCATCCCCATCAGAGGTGCATGCGCTGTGCAGTGGCCAATCCTCCATCACGCAGAGCAGTGTTGGCAGCATTTTCTCCATTGCTGGTCCAGATGAGCCTATGGTTCTCCATATCATTGCAGCAGCTCTGTGGGATCAGAGCTCTGTGTCAGGGGCATCTCAGTCCCAGTACCATGCCCTGTGCAGCTGCGGGGGCCCAGGTGACAGAGCCCCGGTGCCCTGAGGGGCAGGGAGGGAGCATTGGCAGCAGGCTCAGGAAACAGAGGGGCCCCAGGGTGCTGGACCTCTCTGCCTGTCTGGCAGAGCCCATAGCACAGGCTGTGCAGGGCCATGGGCCCCAAAGCTGTGCAGGCACGTGGGCCCCGTACCTGTCACACGTTGGGGCACAGCGCAGGAGGGTCAGCACCACATCCGCAGGGTGTTTTTCAGCCAGCCTCACTATGTCACTTTGCAGCCTGGCATCCACAGTGACATGGGACACCAGGCTCTGGTGGATGCTCCTCACAATGGCTGGCACCTGGAGGAGGCATGGGGGAGATTTTGAGTGCTGTCCAAGGCAGCAACTTGCCCAGCTTCCCCCAAGAAGGGCTTCCCTTCCTGCCACACTGTGCTGGACTCAAAGGCTGAGGGGCCTCAGTGACCATGGCTTGAGGGGACACACGGTCCTGGCAGGCCTCCAGGCCTGGCCTTGGGCTGCTTACCTGCTGCTGAGAAGGAACAGCAGTGTCCTCAAAAAAATCCATAGTGGGAGCATGAATCACAATGGGAGTGGGCATGGTGCCAGTATTTGAGATGTCCTCAGTGTCTTCAATGTCACTGTTTGTGATGGCCACATCCTCCGTCATTGCTGTGAGAAGAGCCTTTGCCCAGCTTTCAGTCACTGAGGTGTCAAAGTCTTGTGAGCGCTGAGCCGAATCTGGGCTGACATCAGGCTCTGCCTGGAGCTCGGTCAGCCCTGAGTCAGGGTGGGCTGTACCCTCAGCTGCTGTGGTGCCGGTCTTCCTACGCCGAATGTGCAGGAACTTCCGTAACCTCTGCAGCAGAACAAAGGACAGGGAAGGCAGGGACGTTGCATGGCATGCTCCAAGCATGGTGCTGGGCTGAGCAGGGACAGCAGGCCCAGCTCAGGTGGGGGTGGCTGCAGGTACCTTCAGGGTTTGGCGGAAGCGGCCAGGGCCGGGTTCCTGCTCTTGTATCTTGTCCAGGGCTGCACCTGGCAAAGAGCAAGCGCAGCCAGAGCTGAGGGGCTGCGGGAGAGGCCGGAGAACACAGCCCAGCCCTGCGCTGCCCAGGCAGGGAGAGCCCCGGGATGGCCCAGGGGATGGAGCATGGCCACTGCGGGGTGTCTGCCCAGCCCCTGTTCCATCCTGTCCATGGGCATGTCCCCAGGGGATGGGATGGGATGGGATGGGATGGGATGGGATGGGATGGGATGGGATGGGATGGGATGGGGCCAAGCTGGCTGTAGCCATCAGCCCTGTGGCCCAGCTCTGCTACTCACCATCCTTCAGTGTCTGGATCTGTTCCAGATCTTCAGGCTGTTGTGCTTGGGCGGCTCCAGGGTCATTCTTTTTTTTCCCCCTGAACACTTTGAAAGGGCTGAGAAATCTGTCCGCCATTCCACCACCCAGCCTTGACGGCACCTTCTAGAAAGATGCCTCAGGATATCGCCAAGTCAACAATTGCAGTTGTGCCTTCAAGGCACCTGCGACAGGGAAGCCTCAGGAAGGCTGCAGGACAGGAAGTCCTGCACTTTGGTCTTTAGGGCTCCTGCCACAATGACAGGAGACTCCTCATTAACAATTTAGGCGACCAGATTCCACGGTCTGGACTTGATGGCACTGACCCTGAATGGGAGATGCCTTGGAAAAGTTCTGAGTCACCAAGTCCCGCAGTCTGGCCTCGCAGTCAGCTGCAGTAACAACGCCTCGGAAAAGCTCCGGGTGGGACACGAACGAGTGCACTGTGCGGGGGCTCCTCACAGCACTGCTCTGTCCTGTCCCGTCACATGCTCTGAGCACCCGGGCAAGCTTCTATTTCCCACGTGTCACAAAGGGCCCTTGGACACCGGGTTCCATTCCATGGCACGGTGACCGTGCTGCAGCCTGTCACAAAGCGCCCTTGCACACACTGCCACCTGCCCTGGGGCCGCCCCCAGCCCAGCCAAAGTGGCCCAGGCTGGAAGGAATGCCTGGCCCCAGGTGTCTAAGGCAGCCCCACAGGATCTTTAGGAAGGGCTCAGAGCATCAGCAAATGCTGCCCTGCTCTGCGGGCTCAGGGCAGCAGAAGGAGCCCCCAGGGCTGCCGACGCAGCTGCACTGGGAAGGGCCCAGGGCCTTCCAGGGAAGCTGGCACGGCCTCCTTGGGACACGTCCCGGCCCGTGGCCATCCTAAACCTGCGGGTGTGACACGCACAAGGAACGTGTGGGCCCGGGCACGAATGCTGCTCTGAGCCCTGGGGCCCGGGCAGCGCTGACAGCCGCAGCTGTGGCAGAGTCCCCGCCCAAGCAGAGCTGCCACCCCCCGAGCCCTGGCAGCGCTGGTGCCCGTCTCCTGCCCCAGAGACCTGTGCCCCCGGGGGGCTTCTGTGCCACAGGGAGCCAAAGCCCACCTGCATTGGGGGCTGATGGCAGGAGCACCTGGAGCAACTGCTGCCAACACTTGGTCTCTGTCCAAAGCTCTTACTCCGTGCTGGAATTATTTTCTCATTGAAGTCATTTGCTGCAGGACAAAAACATCTTTACCCTGAAAACACAGAAGAATCTGGCATTAAAGAATCCTCGCTTCAGGAAAGCTTTACCTCTCATTGCTCAACTCGCTCGAGTAGTTCAAAAACACTGCATACTTCCCAAATTAATTGAGATGCCCTAAGAACATTGGGAGAAACAAGGCTCAGTTTTAAAATTTCAAAGGTTTATTAAACCTTAACAAAAATACAACAAAGAGCGATTAAGGAAAAATTACAAGACTGCGAGTCTCCATCAAAAGCCACGTGCTCATCTACAAAATGGATGCTCTGCCTTTTATACCCTTAGCCCCTCTCAAAGTTTTGTCAGTCAACTCTTTCCCTGCCATCCAATGGTGGAAGTCACTTTCTTACACCTTGACTGGAGGTCAGGTGTTGCCATGCTCTGCCTCCTGGTAACAAGCTCTCCCTCCTCTAAATGCCCCACTAGTGACAGCAATAAGGGGGGAAGGGAAAGAGTACTATGGAGAGAACATGCAAAAATAACATAACTCTACAGCTATAAAAATTCTCTTACCGTACACATAATATTCATCTCTTAATTGTGAGAGCCAACCATCTCCTCATTCATTTATAACAACGTGAAAGGTTTTCAAGGTTGCTTCCAACTCAAAGCAGTAACTCATTTGCCTTAATGTCAACCACTGAGAGTCACTTTAGAAAACCTAACACAGAAGCAAAAAAAATGGCCATCCATTGGTTTGGAAATGTTTTTCTGTGAAGGGATGGTAATACCATAATTCTAAAGGAATAAAAGCCCTCATGGAATGAAAGTCCAGTCAGTGTTACAAAAGGAAACTGAACAAATGAGTAGATTCCAAAAAGGTCAGTCCTCCCCCGGTAGAGATAACTTAGTGGCCAATAAAGTACAGCTCTGCCTTCTTGTTCCCTGTGGGAGAATCACGACCTGGGGGCCACGTTTGGACACTTTGGCAGGACAGGGACTGGCTGTGGTATAAGGTGTGTAATAAAGAGAGTGAGAACAAGGAGGAAAGAAAATCCAGGAAATGCAGATTGTTGGTGGAAGATTAGGATTTTCTTTGAAGGATTTTGTTTGGTTCACTGGAAAGACGAATGGCTTTGAGCTGCAGAAAATGAGTATCCACCGGCACTATCAGGGAGGACTAGAGGAAGGGTGAAATATATCCCTGGATGAACTGCTTAGAAAGATACAGCAAGTGTATATAAAAAGGGATGCTGAAAAGGAGAAAGCAAGGACAAAGGTGATGGCAGAATTTTTACAGCCCCCGAGGGCCCCAGGACCCAAGTGGTTCCCCATAATAGAAGGGACAGGGTCGGCTACAAGGAAGTGGCAGAAGCATTCCCTCCTCAGCAGGGGAGAGCCAAGCCAAACAGCAGCTGGGAAAGAATCAGTGTGCTATCTGCTGGGCAGAGGGACACTGGGAGTGGGAATGTTCACAAAAACAGCTGGACCCTCAGGAGGAGGAAGTCCAGGGGATAATGGAGATGGATCATTAGATGTGTCAGGGGCTCCCATTGTAGCAGGGACACACCACACCAGAGCCCTTGTTAACTTTTAAAGTGGGTTCAGATGGAGAGGAGGTGTGTTTCCTAGTAAAGACAGGGGCCTCTCCATCCACCTCAAGTTTTCTCCCTAAAGTGGGAGAATTGTCAAAAATATCTTCAATTATTCAAGGGGTTGTGGGAATTGTAGTTTACTCGGTAGGCTTGGAAGTTTGAAAGCATCTTTCTCTGAAGGAATTGTGGATATTGTGGTCAATGGGTTTAGGGATTTAATTCCTTTGTCTATGTGGGGTTTTGTGCAGAGCTGACAAGCTCCTGTTTGGAGGGGACCCATGCCCCTGTGCTTTTTGTGTTTTGTTGTTAAAAGCCAGAATTGGCAGCTTTCAGTCCTGAAACCAATTCTGCAACTCCACCAGTCTGTGGTTTGTTGTGGAGAACTAGAATTGGCAGTTTTAGTCCTGAGGCCAATTCTGTAGCGGCTGCCTTGTGGAGATGGTGTTGTCCCTATGCAAACCTAGGTATTTATCATGCAGCTTCCTCTGTGGGGGCTATGGGAAAACTTCAGGGGAAAATATTTTGTTATTCTTCCTCGGTTAATTTAGTAGTCGCCTCCCTACACCTGGGGCGGACTTGATGAAAAAAAAAAAAAAGGAGAAGGGGAAATTGGCTAATGAAAAGATGATTGGTTGTTAAAAAAGTGATTGGTTGTTAAGAAAGGCTCTAGGAAGTGGCATTGCTTGCTGCAGAACTTGATCATGTCCAAAAGGCAAGTCAGTGGAATAAAAGGAGCATGCTGCTAAGGTGAACTGCTCCAGGGTGAGAAGCAAAAGCCTGCTAAAACCCTGAAATAAAAGCAACTCAGATGCTTAATTCACGGACTGCAGCTCTTGCAAAACATTTTAAAAGTAGTCTCACTCCCTCCGCTGAACAATCTATTGGAGGAAACCCCACTGAACACCTGTGGGAAACAACAAAAGGTGGAGGAGGGTGGGGAAGAACACACGCTCATCCCTCTCCCCACTCCAGGCACATTAACGTTACAAAAGCTAACCCTATAATAAATAACCCTGCATTTACTGCCAACTCTGAACCTGGAGATGTCTCATTCACTGATACTTCAGCCAAAAACACTGATGGTAAAAGTATAGAGCTGTTACACCCCAGGTTGCAGCTTAGCTTATTGAGTTTCTTATCAGTTGAGCAGAGTGTTTTGTTACTTTTGACATGTAGGGGTCATGCCAGGTCTGGATGGTTTTGTTTAAGCCTCAGCTGGCACTGGGAACACTGTGTGGGCACTGGGCACTGAGAATACTGTTCCACCTCTTTCAGGGCAATTGCCAGCCTCAGGTTTGTGCTGCAAAAAACAATTTCCATTGTGCCCTATTTCACAATGTAACCATTGATCAAATTGTGTGCTGTGGATCAATTTTTATCTTTCTGACTTTTGTCAGTTGCTCCACTTGATCATTCTATGATATTTGTAAAATCTGATAGTCCGCATGGGTTTTAACCCATCCTATATGGATTTGTTAGGATTGAGTTTGTAAAAACAACCATTCAAATCCTCCCTTTGCCAAACCTCTTTTCCATTCACTTGCCAATGAACATTTCCCCTGACAAAATCACCGTGTGGCACCTACTGGGCCAGGGCTCCATGGGCACCCGGCTCGGGCCCACGGGAGCCTGGAGCAGAGCCCGCGTGGCCCAGGGAATAGAACGGCTTGGGTAGGGGCACAGCTTTTTATTGAGTGTAAGAAATGTTTCAGTCTGTTAAAACTTCAGGAATTGCAAGTTCAGTTTCTAAGGCTGCCTTCTCAGAATAGTTTACATTAGAAAGCTTACATTACTCTTTAGTATCATATATCCTTAAAGGAGACCAAAAAAAAAAAATCTGTGCAGAATGACTGAGGAATGACTGTTACTTTCTTAAGCTAATTACAGTACCCAGTGCAAAGGGCTGCAAGTGTTGAAGGTCAGGATATTGCCAATACCTAGACATTAATAACTCATGTTAATATTAAGACTACAAGACAGCCATGTCTATCCCCAGCTACTACTTACAAGAGAGTGACATGTTTTTCTAGGGGCAGGTGGGAGAACACGATTGGGATTTCCTGGCTAACAAATTTTCAATCCAAAGTACTAAGATAAATTCAAGAGCCAGAAGCACATAGTCACATAAAAAATAGAGAGATACAATTAGGAGCAGCCACAGTCTTAATCTGCCATTAGGTATCTACTGCAGGCCCTAAATTCCAGTCAGGAAACTTATGTGAGTTGTGTTTTATATGATGGTTTCACTTCCTCATCTCGTACAGCAATAGAATTGTGTGCATTGTAACTTCCCAAGAGCACAGAGAGTGCTCATAATGGTCCTTCTCAGCAGGAAATGTGGGTATGTATTTAAGAAAAAACTGATGTGAATGTGTAACAGACTATATCTATAGAGATGAACTACCTACAGTTTGCAATTCCAAAAGAAAAAAAATTAAACACATCAGGAAAAATAAAAATCAAGGCCAAAAGCAGAGTGCCTTTGAACTAAAAGCAACTATTAACTTACTTTTTCTATACAAGGCTTGACACCAATCATGATAGATTCACCAAAAACTTTTCCATCTTTGCTTAAGGCTTTCCGGGCTTGAAGCTTAGACTGATATCGAATATGCATCCAGTTTCCTGTGTTGGACATCTGAATGAGATCAAGTGGAAATGGTGAAATGTAGTTTTTTAAATGCTTGATTCACAATGTTTTCTGACATAAGTGTCAAACTAAGACATACCACATGCTTGAATATGTTTCCATACTGAGCAAACTGTAGTAGAATCTAGGAAGCTGATGCTTGAGGAAATCTGAAAGACAGAAAAAAGTACTCATAAAATTGAGTGGTTTAAGAATTCAGGTGTTAAGATCCAACCCTATGAAGCATTTACAGAAATGCAGAAGAGAGCACTGTAATATCAGAAGCAGTGACTTGAGAAATACCACCTGCTAGGCACTTTAGCACACATCCCAACAGCAGAATGGTGCCTTTCTAACTAGAAAAAATCATGTGTAGCTCAATTTAAGATGGCTAACTGAAATGTATGTGTTTGCTTGCTTTAACCATAGCTGTACTTGCAGCACATACCAATGCCAGACAACATCAATGCCCCCAAGTATTTTTCTCGTATGCTCTAAAGACTTCCCCCAGGTTTTTCCAATACTTTGGAAATCAACTTACCCAAATACAGTTACCCATGTGTCATCAAGTTGATCTTGTGAAGTAAGGGAATCACCTTGAGTATCAAAAGGATCCAGCTGAGCAGGAGATAGAGTAGTCTTCTTAGGCTGCCCAATACTTGCAGGGCTGAACATGCTTGAAGAAGCTGTTCAATTGAAATGATATTGCTGAACAGATTTCTTTTGCAAGACAGAGGTTTATTAGAAAAGAATACATTCAGTGTCAAGCATTTCACTTGGATGTGGAAGAGTTTGATGGGGATTTACTCACAGACAGAACAAGGAAGTCAATCCTAACTTCACATCTGCAAACACACTAGGAAGTTTTTAGGACTAGCAACCTAGTGTTCTCTTCAACTTCAAAACACCAATAGCTTAATACAGTTGCCAAATAGGAACAGGCCAACACAATAAAGCTTAGCAAGAAGCCACCAGTTGATACACAAGATATCAAACCTTGTGAAGATGGAAGGCAATCCATCAATCTCAGCTTCTTCACTCAATTACAACCACCTCTGTGCTCAGTTCAACACCACATTTGGAACAGGGAACAAGAAAAGCTGCTTGAAACTCAGTCTCAGAAGAAATAATTATTTCCTACTCATACCCACACACCTTTTGAAAAGCTAACAAATACACCACCTCTTCATAAACTAGCAAGGAACTGATGTAGCTTGAACAGTGATGATTTTTCTGTATTAAAGAAAGCAGTAAGAAAAGAGAACAGAAATTTTGACAGGACATCTACCTGCTCCTGGAGTTGATGGCAGAATTCCAGTGGATGGGCTTTGGGATAAAGTAAAGCTGGCCTGTATTAATATACAGAAAGTAACAAATGATTCTTATAGGTATACTGCTCAGATCAAGTGATTTAAACATTCAGGTAATAATATTAATTATTTGCCTTAAGTTATTCTTAACTTTTTAGAGAACAGATATTTGCATGTATATTTAACCAAAGATTACCAAGAGCTATTAATGACAAGTTATTTGACAGCATTTTTGACATATGCTTTGTGAAACAAAGTAGCTTTAAGTATCAATAATCAGAAACCTTCTTAGAATAGTTCAATGCACTACTGCTGCACTGTAATAATTCACACATTCATATGCATCCTGATGGGAAGGATATTAGTATCCTAATTTTATCAGCCCTTTCACTGCCTAAAGTGTTCAGAAATCATGGGAACATAACCTTCCCTTCTATGGAGACTATTACTAGACTTACTTTCCTGCTCAACTATTTAGTGCATAGAAGGAAAGAATACTTTGAGTTTTAGATGGTAGCACCTGTTTTTGGTTTTTTTTTTTTTAACATACGATTTCAACACTCAAAACAATTTTAGTCTACTTTTAGCCTGAATTATGGCATTTCTCAGATTCAAGATCAAACAGCCTGGAGATACCTGTAGACCTAGCAACATAGGTTCTCTGTCGCAGACATCTTTCATGAAAAATCCTTTCTTAGGATTTTTCCTTGTGAGAAGCTGCAGTTTCAGCAACCAAAAGTAAACAATGGTTATCTGCTGCTGTGGAATGCAACAGGTAGACCTGGGATTGGTCTCCTGTGGATGCTTGGATTTCCTGACCACTCATGGCAGAGCTGGCTCTTGCTCTCTGTCTGAGACACAGATCTTTGTTATTCATTCTTGTCTATTCTTAGCTTAGCTAGCTTCTGAAGAAACCTTTTCCTTTCTATTTTCTTTTTAGTATAGTCTTAATGTAACATATATCATAAAATAATAAATCAAGCCTTCTGATCATGGAGTCAACATTCTCATCTCTTCTTCATCCTGAAAACCCTTGTGACCACAGTCACAATTGGTGACCCCTTGACTGAGGAGGACAATCATAACTTCGTGAGACCACCAGAGGAGCATTGCTGCACTGGGTAAACCCTGAATGTGTGGCATTGATGGTTGCTTCACAAGTGACCACAGAAGTGGATTCTAGCCAGGAGCTGAAGAACTGAAGATCCGAATTTGGACAGAGTTCACAGCAAGGCTGACCACAAAGAGAACCTTCTGAAAACCCTCCAGGAAGATGTTCAGAAAGCTCAGAAGCACCATGCAGATAGCCAGACAGTCCTGGACACTGTCACAAGGTACTCTTGGTTTTTCCCCTCCTGAAGATGAGGCCATTCGCAGTTTGTGGCTGCTCATCTGGAGGACTTCTTCCCTAGAGGATGAGGTTCCATTCTCCTCTTCAGAGGAGAAACTTATTGCCCTCTGGCAAAAATGGGGTGAAGAGGACAGAATTCTCCTGTTGGAGACAGATCTCTCTGAGTTTTTTCGATGGGCAAAGCTCTTTGGGTTTTTTACGAATGTGCTATATGCCCTCGATATGTTCGTCTGGGAGTGTATGGACTCCATTTTCCAATTCTTTTTGGACCGTAGGTTCGGATGCCCCTCGATTTATCCAACCTTTTTGTTGCTCTTTCTAGTCTTGAAACGGAGAGCAGCTGTTTTTCCCTGGATTGCTAACTGCAAGGGGAAAGCCCCGTTCCCCCCGATTCCGGGGGAAGACCCTTTGGAGGGGGACGCTCTGCTGCTTTCCAGCCCCCCTGAACCACAGCAGGGGGGCGAAGTTTTGCCCGCAGCCAAAGTTTATTTTACTGCGTCTCCGGAGCATGCTCAGACGGAGCCGGTTTTTCCCCCCTCCCGTTGCTCTCAGGGGGATGGGAGTGGGCGGCGCCGCCCTGCCCAGCGCCGCGAGCGCCGCCCCAACCCGCCCCGCGTGGCCCCTTCCGCAGCCGTCCCTCCGGCAGAGCCTGTGGGTGCTCCGGCCACGGTTCCGCCGGCTTCCCCGCCTGCATCTGAGGCTTTAGAAACGCCGCTTCCCGCGGCTGCGTCGATGTTGCTGGGCAACAGCGATCCACCGCTCTCCCCGGCCGTCCCGCTGCCTCCCGTGTGGACTCCACCACCTTCTGCGACTGCGCTTCCACGGCCGATGTCAGAGCCTGGAGCAGAAGATTCTGCTGACCCCGTGCCGCCCCCACCGCCCCCGCCGCCTCCCCAGGCGGCCCCTCTGCTCGCCCCGGCAGTTCTGCCGCCTGCGGGGACTCCGTCCTCCATGTCTGCGTCAGAGGCTGCCCTGGAGCGGGCAGCAGCTGCAGCGGCACCTCCTGCATCCAGCGTGACTTCCTCCCTGAGTTTTTCAGGTTGTCCCAGGGCTGCCCCTAGGGGGGAGCTGGGAAAGGGGAAGAGGGCATCAGCCTGTCCTTCCGTGGAGGAGGCATGGCCCGACAGCTGGCTGTGGGCGCAGCCCGGCTGCCTGGTTTCAAGATCAGCATTTTTGGCAGGTTGGGGGGTGTTTGGTCTGGGGTTTCCCCCTGGGGGATGCGAATCTCTCTGCCGCCCCTCGCGCGCCCCAGCAGCGAGGGGGAGGTGGGTCCCGAAAGTTCTGCCCCTGGTCCCCAGCCCAGAGGGGGTGGAGGTGGTGCCGTGAGGCAGATGGGAGGAACACCTGGTGCATTTGCATTGCAGAGGCAGAGGGCACAGCAGGAAGCGAGCATCGCTTGTCTGCTGTGGGGAAAGGACATCCCCAGACCCGAGACGAAGATTCTCGGGACAGCTTCTGTCTTCCCACTGCCGGCATGCCTCGGTGATTTTGGGGAAAGGAAGCGTTTGGTCACCCCTTCTGCCATTGTACTGGCAGCAGGGTGCGGGTCTGTGCCAATGCAGAGCCTGCCTCGGGGGCTGGGCCCGGGCTGTCTGGCTTGGTTGCTTGGGCCAGGGCCACCTCCCGGCCTCCTGTTGGGTTTGGGGGCTTTGCTTCCCCCTTCTGGTCCTAGGCCACCTTTCAGTGGGCCAGGTCTGGGGTTCCTGATCCTTCCACATGGGCCAGGGCCACCAAGGGCCTCTCTCTGGCTCCTCTGCTGCTGCTGCTCTTTCCGACAAGACAAAAAAAAAAAAAAAAAAAAAAAAAAAAAAAAAAAATTGGTGAAAGAGCTGGCAGCAGCTCAGAGGCATTGAGGAGCCAGGGATTGGCTTCAGCCCAAGTTGTTCAATAAAGGGCTGTGGCAAGACATTTCAGAAATTTTCTCAAAATTCTTTGAAGACTGTCAATGGACTTTTGATAACTATTGATGGACTTTTTCTGTAGCAAGCCTGTTTCAGGACCAAAAGAAACTTTCAGATATGGCAAAGAGGAACATCTTCAAGCCATGGACTTTTCCTGAAACTCAGCTGCTTGGACTTGAATTTTCTTTGCATTGTTTTTTCATTTTCTTATATTATAAAATTGTTTTAGTGATATGATAGAATTTATGTTCTACGGGTGAAGAAATTCCAAGTGCATTCCACAGGAGCACTTGAGTGGAGTTTGATTGGCAACACATAACCTGTCAAGTGTTTGTCTTTTTCTTCGGCATGAGTACAGCAGAGAAAATTACAAACACTTTTCCTTTTAATTTAACTAAAAAAAAAAAGGTGACATGTCGCAGACATCTTTCATGAAAAATCCTTTCTTAGGATTTTTCCTTGTGAGAAGCTGCAGTTTCAGCAACCAAAGTAAACAATGGTTATCTGCTGCTGTGGAATGCAACAGGTAGACCCATGATTGGTCTCCTGTGCGTTTGGATTTCTTGACCACTCATGGCAGAGCTGGCTCTTGATCTTTGTTATTCATTCTTGTCTATTCTTAGCTTAGCTAGCTTCTCAAGAAACCTTTCCTTTCTATTGCTTTTTAGTATAGTCTTAATGTAACATATATCATAAAATAATAAATCAAGCCTTCTGATCATGGAGTCAACATTCTCATCTCTTCTTCATCCTGAAAACCCTTGTGACCACAGTTACAGGGAGTGCTCCCTGTGTCCAGCTGTCCCTGCAGGATGGCCCCAGGGCAGAGCCCAGCCGGGCTCGCACTGCAGCCCCTGGAGCTTGGGGCAGACAGGGCTCCCAGAGCTGAGGTTCCTGGGGAGCACCCGGAGCTGTGCCTTGCACTCTGTTGCCGTGTGTCACAGTGCAGGCTGGCTTGTGCTGTGTGAATGCACCAGCCCTGGTTTTACTGCCAGGGGCCTCGCCCAGTCACATCTCACCCAGGGCTGCAGCATTTCACTGGCCAGAATCTGACAAGGCATAGAGATCAGAGCAATGAAATTATCCAGGCGGGGTTTTTCAAAGGCCCTTTAGAAGGAAGGGCTTGAGAATAAACGCTCTCTGTTTGCCACATGAACATCGGGGTGAGTGCTCTCTCTGTCTCCAACCCAATTCCCCACCAGCCAACGGTACAGCCACCCACTCCTTCACACATCCCCCTTGTGCCTTCCCACTGCCGTGTCCTGTCAGGGCTTCCCAGTCCCTCATCCCTTCATGGCCCCAGCCCTTCAGGGGCTGCCCCAGCCCGGCCAAGCTGCCCGGCAGCAGCGCCACAGCCCCACAGCAGCTCCAGAGGAGCCCCATCCAGAGGCAGCCGGGAGCCCTCAGCAAGGCAGCCAGCAGCAGACGGGCAGGAGGACACAGATGGCGCTTCCTGCCTGGCACAGGGCTTGTGGCCATCTCCAGGCACCGCTCTGGCAGGGATCCCCACAGCTCCGGCCCCTGCCCAGCCGCTCTGTGGGCAGCACAAAGGCTTCAGCAGAACCACCAAAGGCCAAGGGGCTTCTGGCCATCTTCCCTGCAACACTGCACGCCTGGGCAGCTGGCCCAGCCCAGGCACCCTTGTCCCCCTCTTCCCCTAAGCCCTGCAGAGCCTGGGTAGCAAAAGAAAGCTCCTGGGAGTCTGTGTATTGTAACAAACTCTATATTGATATACTAAAGAAAAACCAAAAAGAAGAAAAGAACAATCTGAAAGAAATGGAAAATTCCCCCTGGCTCAGGTGGCCCCAGCAGACAGAGCCTCTGGCATCAGCTCTCTGCAGAGCTGCAGCAGCGCAGCCAGCCGAGCCTGGACAGACGAGGCCGAGTCCTCCATGCCCTGCGGAGCTGATCTTGCAGCCTCTGGAAGATGGAATATGGCTCACTCTGCAGTGCCTGGAGGACATCCAATGTTGCAAGTGCCACGTCTGACACGGCACTGCTGGTGTCCTCTGTCAGGTGCTGAAGGGCTGAAAGAGAGAGGGACAGAGCCATGGTCAGATGCCGCATCTGCGGGGAGCCGAGGAGAGCCCCCTGGCAGGGCCATGGCAGCCGGCTCTAGCCATGGCCAGGAGGGAGCAGGGAGCAAGGGGACCAGCCTGAAGCTGCTGGCCACGAATCCCCCGGGTGGCCCTGAAATCTCAGTGTGCTCTGCCCACGCCACCCCTGGTGCGCACAGGGAGCAGAGCCCTCGGCAGCTGGGGCAGGGCTTGCAGCTCCCCCGGCAGCCCCCACAGGCCTCACTCACCACTGCAGAGGAGCGGGAGCTCTTCCTTCTTCGCCCTCAGGTGCCGCGCAGCCATCCCTGTGAACACAGAGCCTGTCAGGGCGCCAGCGGCACAGCTCCCTGCCGGCGGCGCTGCCGGCGCTGTGGCCACACGGGCTGCTGGCCCAGCAGGGCTCAGCCCGGGCCCTTGCCGCACGCTGCCGCCCGAGGGCACAGCTGCCAGAGGACGGCAGCAGCAATGCCCAGGCCAGGCGGGGCTCCACGGTGCCGGGCCGAGCTGTGGCGGGCCAGGCCGGGGAGGGAGCCCGGGCTCGTGGCTCACCCATGAACCTGATGGCCGCCTCTCGCAGGGGCTCCTGTGGGCTCCGCAGGTAGCGCAGGGCCTGGCACAGGTGCTCGGCTGCTCTGCTCCTGTCCTCTGCCAGCTGGAGAGAGCGGCAGGAGGGAAGGCTTGGCGCGGGCTCAGCCCCTGGGCTGGGCGCTGCCTGCACCGCCCTCAGGGGGCTTCTCTGGGCTGAGGCTGGGGCTTGCAGGCCCTCCTTACCAGGCACTCGCTGAACTTCCACAGATTCTGGCTCTTCACCAGTCTTTCAAGATCCCTCCTCTTCAGGAACTTGGCCACACAAAGCAGCGTTTTCCCAGAAGCCTGGAGAGCAGCAGAGACGCGGAGATGGCCCCACAGCCCAGGGTGCAGGAGCTGCGTCCCTGTGCCATGGCCTGCAGGAGGCTGCAGCCCGGCAGGTGCCAGGCCAGGAGGCAGCCGAGCCCCCTGCCAGGGAGATAGCAGCAGCCTACGAGTCCTCACCTGTGCCACAAGCCGATTGCCATCATGGCAGTGGAAGAAGAGGGGCAGCAGGCTCTGGCGCAGGGGTGTCTTCAGGGCCTTTTTTTCCCTTTCCGGTGGAAGAGTCACCAACGTTTGGAAGAGCAGGATGGAGATCAGCTGAACCTGCCAATTGTTCTGGATGGAAGCAAGAAAAAAAGACCTCAGCATTGCGGCTGCACGGGGCTCAGCTTGGCGCAGGCTTGCAAATGCACAGGACACAGTGTGCAGGCAGCAGCCAGTGGGCGTGGCTGGGGGCAGTGAGCCTTACATTGTCAAAGAGTGGCAGGAGCGCCTCAAGCAGCTGCAGTGTGATGGGGCCGGGCATCAGCGTATCATTGTCCAAGATGATAAAGCTGAGTAGCATGACTGTCATGAAAACTACCTCTCCATCTGCATCCCACAGGAAGTGCACAAGACTTTCAGTCAGGCTCCACATTTTTTTGGTCTGTGCGGAAGACAAGTTTGTGAAATGCCATCCTGCTGCCGCAGGGCCCAGAGGCCAAAGGCCTGTCGCCAAGCACTGGAGCAGCTGAACTGGGAGGCAGGAGAGCTGGGAGCAGCTGCCTCATTAGCCAAAGCCCTGCCAAGCCCAAGCGACTGCATTGCCCAGCTCAGCCTCAGCCCCTGCCCCCTTCTCACCATGAAGGGCTCCTCAATGAGCTCAAGAAGGGCCCTGAGCGCCAGGCGACGCCTCTCTCTGCACTGGCTCTGCAGCTGCCTTGACAAGATTTGCAGGACTCTTTTAGCACCACGTTCACTCAAGTCCAGGAACTGGAGGACCTGAAAGGCACAGGGCAGTGACAGGGGAGCCGGCCAGCAGGAGCCCGGAGCCGCACAGGGCTGGGCCCAGGCAGCAGCACAGGGCACGGGCACCGTCCCAGGCAGCGGCGGCTGCGAGAGGGCAGAGAGCTGGCAGGCAGCTCAGCCAGGCAGCACTGGCCATCAGGCTCACCTCCACAAGGAAGGCCAGGGCGGGCAGCTGCCAGCGTGGCTCCTGTGTGCTGAGCAGCCGCAGGAGGTAGCAAGCGATCCGGGAGCACAAGGGGACGGAGACACAGCACATCTCCCTGGCAGGAGAAAAAGGAGCCAAGGCTGTGGGCCAGGGGGACAAACCTCTGCCAGGACTGACTCACAGAGCTCTGCTCTTTCCCCAGCATCCTGCAAGACGCCCTGGGCTATTTGGGAGGCAGCTCTTCTGGGCACCCTCCTCTGCCAGCCTTTTCCAGTCTGCTTGGCCATCCCTCGGTGACAAGGCCCTCTGGCCCACGACTCGGGGACTCTGTGGAGCTCCCTGGGCACACATTTCAGAGGCTGTGGGGAGAAGGGGCTCTCACCTGGCCAGCAGAGCCACGGCATAGTGGTGGGTGTCAGCACATAGCAGCGTGTCCCAGCCACAATGGCTTTCCATTGCCACCACCACATCCTTGTGCTGCATTCGGCAGAGCAGGCACTTCAGGGTCTGCACTGCAAACCTGCGTGCACAGCAAAGGCCAGGTCATGCTGGGAGCACTGGCTCCTGGCCAGGGACATGGCAGGGACAGGAGGAGTGGGATGGAGCACCTGTTGGGGCTGGTGGCAAGGCCGTATTCCTCCTGGCATATCCCCTTCCAGAAGGCATCGACCTCCTCTGGCATATCCAGAGTGCTGAAGAACACTTGGGAGAGCAGATGCACAAAGAGGCGGGGGAAATGCACCGTCACCATATGTGGGACACAGGGCACCTGGAGGATCTTCCACATCACCACGGTTGCCTGCAAAGGACAAAGCCCCCAGAGACAGCGCTCAGTTCCCAGGCGTCCGTGTGGCAGGGCCCGAGCGTGGCAGGGAGAGGCCCGGAGAGAGGCAGGGGGAGCACGGGGCCTGCTGGGCCTGGAGCTGCCCCTGGGCCAGGTTTCAGGCCAGCGCCTGCGGCAGGGAGATGCAGTGGGGGAAGGGGGATGGAGAGGCCGCCTTGGGGCCAGCAAAGGCCAGTTAGAGAAACTCACAGCCAGGACAAAGACACCCGTTTTGTCCCCATCGGCGGTGCACGTGCTGTGCTTGGGCCAGCTCCCCAGCACGTGCAGGAGTATCAGCAGCACCGGCTCTGCAGTCCTGGGCGAGCACATGATGCTCTTCCACATGGTGAAAGCAGCTCTGTGGGGTTAAAGCTCTGTCTCAGGGGGGTCTCAGACACAGCAGCGCGGCCTGGGCAGCAGTGGGGAGCTGAGCTGGCTGCCAGCTCTGCCTCTGCCCAATGCCACTGGCCAGCAGCAGCCAGGCAGCCCAGCCCTGTGGGGACAGGCCCCTGAGGGGCAGCGAGGGAGCATGGCAGCAGGCTCGGGGGCTGACGTGCCAGGGCTGGCAAAGGGAGCAGCCAGAGGGCCCTGGAACTCTCTGTTGCTCAGGCCAGGCTACAACCTGTACAACCTGGGCCAGGCTGTACAGGTTGATGGGCTGGGGAGCCCTGAGCCCCTCTGGGCACGTGGGCCCCATACCTGTCACAGGACGGGGCCACACGCAGGAGCGTCACGACTACATCAGCAGGCTGTGCTTCTGTCAGATCCAGCAGGCTCCTGTTCAGCCTGTGCTCAGCAAACTGATTGGCCAGGAGCCACTGGTGGATGTATCTGACCATGGCAGGCACCTGGAGAAGGCATGGGGAGACTTGGAAAGCTGCCAGAAGGAGGAATGTCCCCAGCTTCTCCAGACAAGTGCTTCCCTTGCCACCACGCTGCCATGGCCTCCAAGAGTTCCAGTGAGCAGCAGGCATGGCTTAGGCGAGCAAGCAATTCCTGGCAGGATCAAAGCCTGGCCACAGGCTGCTTACTTGCTTTGGGTTGGAAAAGCCTTCCTCTACGAGCATATCCAGCAGAGCAGCACTGGTCTTGGTTTTAAAGATGTGCGAATAGGCTCTGAGCCCAGTGCCCATGGTGCTGGTCTCTTCCGCCCGAATTTTCTTGATGAATTTGCAAACCAGCTGTAGGAGAAGGGCAAGAAGCCAGGCATGTTGCAGGCAATGCTCCAAGCGCAGTGCCAGCAGGCCCAGCCCAGGTGGGGATGGCTGCAGGTACCTGCGCTGTTCTGCGGAAGAGGCCACGGGTGGGCTCCTGCTCTTGTGTGCGCTCCAGGGCTGCACCTGGCAAAGAGCGAGCGCAGGCAGAGCTGAGGGGCTGCGGGAGAGGCCGGAGAACACGGCCCAGCCCTGCACTGCCCAGGCAGGGAGAGCCCTGGGATGCCCCAGGGGATGGAGCACAGCCCCTGTGGGGCCCCGGCCCCTTTTCTGTCCTGTCCATGGGCATGGCCCAGGGGATGGGATGGGATGGGATGGGATGGGATGGGATGGGATGGGATGGGATGGGATGGGATGGGATGGGATGGGATGGGATGCAAAGGCGCCAAGCTGGCTGCAGGCACCAAGCCTGTGGCCCAGTTCTACCACTCACCCTCTTGCGGCAGCTCAATTGGCAGCACCTCTTTGGTCTCCTGTGCTGGGGCAGCTGCAGGGCCTTCTTCCTCCTCTTTCCCCCAGGCC